>NC_040900.2:1621798-1786798 GCF_900634795.4 Betta splendens | reverse complement strand
GTGCTTTCAGTGACTGGACTCAAAGGTTCGAATAACAATCAATGTCAGGTCTGCTGTGTAGCGATAGCTGCGTAGTGGACTGTGTGTAGAAGGAGGCTGCTGGAAAACAAAAGGAGTTATGTGTTCGCCAAAAGGGATGAATCACACATCAAACCTCCTGCTGATCCGTCTCAGGTGCAGCAGGATTCCAACCACGTCTTGAGCTCCCAGGGTTTAAGTGGGACTAATGAGCTTGGTTTCTTGGGTTGTTGTCATGAAGACAATCAGATCCAGTTCACGCTGTTTGTGTTTGGCTGCTGCTGCACTTTAGCTGTCTCTGTTTACATCCTGCAGCACTAACTCAGCCTCCGGTGAACTGTAATGAGCTTTATGGATGAGCTCATCATCGGAACCCGAGACCCGGCTAACGGCCTACTTCAGCGGAACCCCTCTTCCCCTTCAGATGATGTCATTCCAGCAGCTTCATTATTCTTTGTGCATATTCAGGCCAGACGAGCCGAGCTCAAATAAAAGATGCTCGTCTCCGACATGTTTGACCACATTCCAGGAGTCTGAGGTGACCGCACGCTGACTCCCCCACGAGGAATCCCTTTGATAGCGCTGCTATCTGCTGTGGGATCGATAGCTAGTGCGGTGCTGATAAAAGAAGGCAGCGCACATCAAAGCCTGCGACTGTGAGGAGGAGAAGTAATAATATGTCAATTATTAATGGAGGCGAAGGGTCCCCTTTCAAGTGGAGGAGAATGTAGATAATGAAAATCAAACGAAATCCATCGTCTACAAATAACATCCCCGAGGACTTTGGAGCTTTCAGAAACTTTACTTCTTCAGGTGAAACAAAAGCTTCACGCAGACGCGTGTTAGCCTCAAACCTTTCTGTGACCTCCAGACGCCGCTCACGCAGCAGCTGAGCATTAACCTGCACCTTTACCTCCACGTGACCCGCTCCTCCAGCTGCCAGACCCAGACCCAGAACCCTCGGCACCGCTCCTGGTGCTGGTCCTTTCATCTCCAGTGGTTTTAAACAATGTGAACCCTTCACTGTGACTACAGAGTTAAAAATTCATAGCCAAAGACTCAACATATGGATCCACATGCATATTTAATGCTGCTGTTCCCGCACAGAGAGGAACTTCACTCCGGAGCACAAAGGCTTCGCAGCTAAAGAACTTTCCCTCTGTGTCGTTGCCCGTTCGCTTGGCCGCCGGCGAGCAGCAGCGTCCTCCCTCCAGCAGCCATCGCTGACGGACCTGAGCTCTGGGCTCTGGGCTCTCGGATCTGGATCAGCCTCTCCTGCCACATTACATGATTCCTGCTGTCACGTTCTCGGTTCCCTGTTCAGTCCATGGAGGCTCAGGTGGCTTCACATCCAGCAGGAAGGAAGATCAGCTTCTAAATGCAGCAGTAAATGAATTTAGCTTAAATGTGTCAGTGCACAGCTACTGTTAACGACGGCTGGCAGACCTCAAACCTCCGGGTGATGCAGTGATATGTAAACGAAGCCGGCCGCATATTTGTGTACGGAGCCGTTGAGGCACACAGCTGTGAGGCAGCGGTTGTCATGGCAGCAGGGATCTCTGCTAATCTTCTAATCTCTTCCTTTTCACAGGCTAATGTGCTGACTCTGGGATCCGCCAGCGCTCAGCAGGGAGCTCCTGGCCCCCTGCAGCCGAGGAAGCCAGGAGGAATGCCTCTGCTTTGACCCAGCGAGCGGGAACTTAGGAACCTCGGGGCCCAGAGACCCAGTGACCCAGGAACCCAAAGAGCCAAGAACCTAAGGACCCAGGGAACCAGGGAGCCAGGAACCTAAGGACCCAAGTAAGCCAGAGACCCAGTGAAAAAGGAACCAAGGAACCCAGACACCCAGGGACCCAGAAAGTCATTAACCCAGACAGCCAGGAACCTAGGAACCCAGGGACCCAGTGACCCAGGAACCAAGGTACATAGGAATCAAGGGACCCAGGGACCCAGGAACTCAGGAATCAAGGGACCCAGAAACCCAGGAACTCAGGAACCCAGGCACACACAAACCCAGGAATCAAGGGACCCAGAAACCTAGGAATCAAGGGAACCAGAAACCCAGGAACCCAAGGGACACAGGAATCAATGGAGCCAGAAACCCAGGGACCCAGGAACCCAGGGACCCATGAACTCAGGAATCCAGGGAGCCAGAACCCAGGAACCCAGGAACCTAGGAACCCAGGAACCCAGGGACCCATGAACTCAGGAATCCAGGGAGCCAGAACCCAGGAACCCAGGAACCCAATGACCCAGTAGCCCAGGTGGAAGTGGGACGTTTGCTGCCATTATCCGTTTTCTACTGGGGGTGAGTGTATGGAACTTTCATGGTCGGCCTTCAAAGAGGCCGGTTTGTGGCCAGCGACGTCAGCTCCAGTAAACGGCTCACCACAGAAAACCACGAGCAACCAAACAAACAAAAAAACAAGAAGTGGTGGCTGATGGGAACCCGCTGCGTGGACGGAACAGATGTTGGTGCCGGCTGCGACCACAGCAGGACTCACCTTCACGACACAGGCTGCTGTTTTACAGGATCCCTTTTGTAAAGTCATTGGTTCTGGAGTTTTCCCTGCTTCGCCCTGAGCCCAGTATGACGAGCTGCTGGTCCAGTTAGACCCGTCCCGCCCGCCGCCGCTGGCCCGGAGCCAGGATGGGACTCCTGGAGCCGACAGGCAGACAGGCAAACGGAGGCTCCGGCAGCGTTTCAGACAGATAGCAGACAGTCACCGGGTCAGGACCACAACAGACCACAACAAAAGCGGCCGCTTCCCGCTCAGAACCGCTGCTGTTAGCAGAAGCGCGTGGAAGGAACGGCTCATTTGGAGGCTAGTGACAAACCACAAAGTCTGGCTAATACGAGCGCAGTGAGGAAACACAACACCGCCTTTCAGTCAAACTGCTTTTGATTGGGCCTAAATGCACAGCTGTGAAACACGACACGGGTCGGACCCAGTCGGTTCAGTGAAGGTGCATCTGTAGCTGTGTTTGACAGACACACGACGATGAGGATTCAGGATGAAGTTCAAACATCGTCATAATCCTTCTGAAAAGCTGGTCTTTGACCTCTGACCTCTCCCAGGGAAACTCCCGGTGACCCATCATCACACGGAGCTCCACATTCCTCCCTTTCGTCCCCCGCTGGTTCTCACCCCTCTGAGACTCACCGGACGCCGCCTCCATTGTGACCGGAGTCAGGTTTGTGATCAGTGGTCTTCACACCTCGGTGACACCTGGGAGTGGGCGAAGCTCCGCCCCCGAGGGTCTGAGGTGGTCACGACCCCAGACTGGGTCCTGTTGTCATGGAGACGGGTCCAGACTGATGTCACAGCGTGGGTGCCGGCTTTGTGATGACAGCGTAGTCACCAGCGGTCGCGCCCGTCCGTGGACGTGGACGTGGACGTGAAGTGTTCACATCATCGCAGGCGTCCGAGGTGATGGCACCTGTGTGACCTGCTGCTGCTGTGGTCAAAGCGCTAACAGCACAAACAGAGCGCTAGCGTCGCGCTCACAGCTGTGTTTACAGTCGGGCGACTAAAGCGCCAGTGATTAAAGGGAATTATATCTGTGATGTGAAGTATTTGGGCTGTGCTTTAAAGCTGTGGCACCGCATCAGGTCGTGACTCAGCTCAGTCTGTTCCTGTTTTTCAGCAGTGGAGAAAGTGAGCGCTGACCCCCGTGACCTCTCCTCCGCCGTCAGCTGAGCGGCTCCAAATAGCTGCAATGAGAGGGGCAGCTGATTCTGTGTGTACAGGCTCCGACACGCAGAGGCAGCACAAACAGGTGTCAGACACACACACACACACACACACACACACACACACACTGGAGCCCCACATTCCAGCAGGCCGAGCCTGCGCCGCCTCCTCCTCCGTCCAAACACATCTTTGATTCCAGGATCCATTTACAGGTTCTGCCTGTAAAGCGTTGACGCGGAGGTGGAGGCAGCTCTCTGTCAGAACCGAGGGTTCTGTGTAGAATGAGGTCATGGAGCCAAGGCGTGGCTGCTCCGGCTCACTGTCACTCTGCTAATTGGGCCGAGGTGGCTCCTAATGTCCTCGAGGGACGGATGTTTCACATCCAGCCCACATAAACACTGACCCGTCCTCCAGATGTGAAGGTGACGCATGGTGTCGAGGCGACGTCGCTGCAGCAGCTGCTCTGGAGCTCAGTTCTATCTGACGCTCCAGAACCACCGTCCTCTGCTCCGCGTGGAGGGAAAACAGGCTGCTGCACGCGGGAAGGCTCCATCCAGCATCAAATATTCATCCGCCACGCGGCACCGAGCCTGGGCTCCGTCCTGCAGCGCTGGAGCCTCAACAAAGACGGGGGCTGTGATTAGCCTGGACGCACAGCTGGAAGCCGCTTCACTTATTGATGAAGCTCTTCATACAGACGGACTCTGTTTATCTGCGTATCTCAACACGTTGTCACTTGTAGTGTTAACAACCAGTCGATGGTCATTGATGAACGATGACATCACACGTTAAGTTGGCTTCGACCGGACCCGGTCCAGAGCAGCCGGGACCGGCGCTCCAGGATCCGATGAGCTGAACCTGGAGCTTCAACTCAGATGGTTCCAGCTTCAGGTTTTCACGCATGTCGTGTCACAGCTTCAGACACAAAGACTTTCAGGTCTTTGCTTTCGTAACAGGTCCAAACGGAAACGCCGGCCGCACGGCTTCGCTCCTCACTCAGCGGGTCAGCGCCGTCATTTGTTTATTTCATTTGCATCATGTAAACATTCAGCTCGCAAACGTTGCTGTGGAGAAACGTCCTCTCATAATGTGAAATATGTTTTAATGCCAAGATCATCAACACAAAGACTTGCTGAGGTTATTTTACTGCTTCAGCTTCTACTTTGGCTCAGACGCTGCGACGCCCAAAAACCCGGATGTAACAGCAGCGTCATCGATGGTCTGTGCCTCAAAACCGGGTTCAACCAGAACCAAAGAACCATAGAGCGTCTGGAGTAAAGCAGCTGCTTTGGTCTCCTCTGTTACTGGTTTAGACCTCCTGCAGATAAAGGTCTGAGCTTAGTACATTCAATGATACAGAATTTGTCCTCTCCACATTCAGGAATCAGCTTCATCTTAACCAGCTGCCATTTTTATTCGGAACCAAGTTCCAACAACACAGATTATTTATATAAGATAGATTAAAACATATTTTGTAAATATTCTTAATGATTTTTTAAATGAACACAAACTCTTTGTGTCTGTATTTACTTGATTGAGTCATAATTAGTCCTGAACATTTTAGAACTTGAATTGTCATAAACTGAAACTTGTTTGGTGGCACTCACAGATCCATATTTGAGCTTGTTTCCTGTTTACTCATAAATATCCAGTAACAGATCTTTTTAGTCTTTAAAGTCATTTTATGACATTTAAGTGGCAGCTGATTATTTTGTGTCTGTACAGACACAGTTTACTGCAGCTCTTTGTTATTTACAGCCTTTAATAAAAAATCTGATTATCTGCTCGGAGTCCAGACACTGCTGTACTCATATTAATAAGCTCATATTTGAGTAAATGTGGCTTAGTTGTGTAAACTGGTCGGTCAGTGTCTGTTCAGAACAGCAGAACGTTTCAGCTCATATTTGAACGTCTGCCAGTTGTTCAGTGGAACAGGACAGTAACACATACAAAGCACACAATGGTGTGAGAAGAGGCTGCAGATTATTTGCAAGGAAAATCACACAGGAGGTGGATCAGTGGTTTATGTGACAGTAACATGTGACGAGTGGGTCAGTGCAGAAAACCCCTTCATCAGGTACAGACACACAAAGGAGCTCCGGAGGTTACGGACTGTTTCTGCTTTCTCCTTCTGCTCACGGTGATGGATACGAAGCTCCTCTTGGTGTTTGTGAAGCTCCTTCTGCTCTTCGGGCTCAAAGCTCACACAGACGGTGAGTCAGAATTAAAAGTAGATGTTAAAAAGACATTACGTACAGTAGGTAATTTACCAAATACAAATGCTTTATTACTTAATTAGTCTACATAAGACTTTACAGGTTTAGCTAATGAAGTGTTTGTGCTTCGATTTCAGGAGATCAAACATTCATACAATACATTGAAAATACATTATACATTGGCATAAACTGTACTTGTGTTCATCCTTCAGGTAAACATCACTAAAGAAACAAAATAGTCTGAAAACGTAAAGCAGGTTAAGAATAAACACTGGTTTCATTTTTCATGTTTCAGGCTACAATATCAAAATTACTGTCCAGGATAATGAGACAGCAGGTATAAATATTTATTAACATATACTGTACTTGTTTTGTATTGGTCATCAGATATTAACATGAGGTTCTGCTGGTTTGCTGTTATAGTGATCTGTCAGAAAGAACTTCATGACCACAGAGTCCAGATAATTCTTCCTCAAACAAACTTCTCTAGCATCACTCTGGGGAACTTTTTTGACCACGACCTTGTTGTGCTCCTGGACATACAAAGCCGGCATTACCAATGTGTATCAACGACTAGAACAGGTACTTCTCACACACCCTCATCAGGCTAGAGTCCAGAAATGCTGCAGAAGAATCACAGTGAGATGCTGCCCTCTAGTGGTCGGAGAGACCAAACAACGTTTTATCAAAATTGTTTGGTTCAGTGACATTTTTCTTCTTTGAACAAGTCGTCTTATGAATCTTTTCGTGTGTTTCAGGTTACTGCTGGAAAAAGGGTAAATAAATGATGTCTTATGCTCCGTGTTTTATACTTTCAAGCAGCAATAACCTGATTGTGACTGTTTTTTAAAAATCTGTTGAAGGTGACAATTTCACCACACCAGAGATCCCGTGCAATGATATTTCATCTGCTCCGTCTCTTTGCAAAAGTAAAATGATTTGGTTATTTGTAATATTCAAACATAACTTTACCATAATAACATGACTGAACAAAGAACAACCAAATGCGTGTCCGTCCTGTGTTTGTGTTTTGATTTGTAGGTTTCACTGGGGACAGGTCACTCACCTTTGACTCCACGGGTTGTAACACATGTCAGCCCGTAGACTTGGGAAACAGTAATGCTCTACAGTAAGTATTTCAGTTAAGAGGCAGCTTTGTAGCTGTGACAAACTACTGGTAATTATATTTGTGTTTCATTTACAGAAGTACCTTGAATAACCTCATTACCTCCTATAAGGACAAGCTTATTAATACTACGGCAGTGAACATCACAGCAGGAAACATCACAGGAGTGTTGATTCAGCTTCAAAATGCCTCAAATATCAACGTTGGCATTACAAGAAGTGGTGCAACCAAAGTGTGTGACCTGATGGAAACAACAGTGAACGTGGTCAAATCAAGGTTAAACATTCTTCCTATGGTTTTTTCTGTAGATTCTCCAGAGCAACGCCGACACTGCAGGTTTGTTCGTGTCAGTAGAAATCCCAGCAGAAGCCACGACAGCGGCAGAACGTCAGAACAGCAGCGTGGCTGCAGTCGTGCTGTTTCCACACATCGAACGGGTAAAAACGAGGTTCAACCATTTCTGTTTGCTGAAAAACCTGCGTTAATAACCTCAGTTCTCTGCAGCCTCGCAACAGCAGTGTCTATTTCAACAATACAATGCTGGCAATAGAGATGGAAGCAAACATCAGCAACCTGATACAACCTGTGAAGGTTCATTTCAATGACGTGGACAAGGTAAAGAAGCATCAAATGAACTGTGATGGGCTCAGACTGAGGCTCAGGGCACTCACTGCTTTATTCTACCACAGAAGGGAGGAAACGCGTCTTGTGTTTCATGGAACGGAGAAGGTAACGCTTCAGCACTTTAGTGACAGTAAACATCATCATCATCATCGTCATCATCATCATCGTCGCCTTCTCCGTAGCCGGCTCAAACTGGACCGGGGACGGATGCGACCTGGTGGAGCTCAACGGCAGCAGCACATGCGAGTGTCACCATCTCACGTTCTTCGCTCTTCTCATTGTGAGTCGGCGCCGATGGGTCCAGGACCCACTTTCACTCATCCCGCCTGATGCGCTGACGTCTCTCGTCCTCTGTCGCCCCCAGTCGACGCCGCAGAGCATCGGCGCCTCAGACTACACGTCTCTGAGCTACCTCACGTCGGTGGGCTGCGGCCTGTCCATGCTGTTCCTGGCCGTGGGCCTCTTCATGCACGGCCTCATCAGGTGAGTGCACGTTGGCCTCAGGTGGCGGCGCCGCAGGCCTCACTGACCCGGCGCCGCTCCGCAGGAGGGGGAAGGCGAGCCGCGCCGTCCGGGTGCTGATGCAGCTCTTCGTGGCCATGTTCCTGCTGGACCTGTGCTTCCTGGTGAACGAGAGCGTGGCGGGCCTGGGCAGCGCCGGCGCCTGCGTGGCCGCGGCCGCCGCCATGCACTACGCCATGCTGGCCACCGTGTCCTGGTTCCTGGTGCAGGCGCTGCACCTCTACTACAACATGTGGCGCTCGCCCGACGCCGTCAGCCACTACCTGGTCCGACTGAGCGCGCTGGGATGGGGTGAGCGGCGAGCCGGGCCGGGCCGGGCCGGGCCGGGCCGGGCCGGGCCCCGGCGCCTCCGTGCGCTCGGCCCCCGCTAACTGAGCGTTTCCTGCAGGGACGCCGGCCGTGGTGGTGCTGCTGATGCTCATCATGCAGAAGTACGGCCTGCAGGTCCTGGACGTCGAAGGGGGCTCCGCCGCTAAGCTGTAAGTGGCCTCGGCCGCCTGCCGGTCCAGAGAGGTTCTGCTCTGAGCTCCGTGCCCCCCGACCCGCAGGTGCTGGATCCCCGACGCCGCCGTCCAGCAGGGCGTGAACGTGGGCTACTACGCCGTGGTCTTCGTCCTCACGCTGGCCGTGTTCGTGGCCACCGTGCGGCAGCTGCTCCTCTTGCAGACGCGGGCGGAGGAGCCCCAGCGCCGCTCCATCGGCTCCAGGGTGGCGTCGGTGCTGGGCCTGCTGCTGCTGCTGGGCGTCACCTGGGCCGTGGCCTTCTTCAGCTACGGCCCTCTGCTCGTGCCCTCCTACTACATCTTCACCATCCTCAACTCCTTTCAAGGTAGACGCCGCTCCGACGCTCGGGATCCGACGCCTGTGAGTCAGCGTGAGTGAGTGAATCATGAACCCTGTGTTTGCAGGGTTCTTCCTCTTCATCTATTATTACAGGAGCAGCAGGATTATTGTGGACGACAGGCGCTTGAAAGAGAAGAGCGGCTCCACGTGTTCGTCCCAAACAGCCGTGACTCCTCATATTTAAGGCGTTGAGACGTCTGCTTCCTGCGTTTACACCATTCAAACACAAGAGGGCAGCATTTCGTCACACGTCAAGTAGAGCCTCCGTTGAACCAGGAGCTGCGTTTCTTCTAAGAAGTTGCTCATTGTTTCTGACTTTCCTCCACATGAAATGACTCATGCTCCTGAAGTTGTTCATTTTTATTTCTTCCAAAACCCGAGTCGAGAACCAGGAGGAGCAGGATGGAGGTCAAGGTCCTGTCAGCAGAGCGTCTCTGGCCTCTGGTCGGATGTTGGTCATCTCCATCTGCGTTCATCTCAGCCTCATGTCATCTCCACTGTCAGCGCTGTGTTTCTGCAGCTTATTACTGAGCGAAGGAGGAATGAGCTCATTGATGCCTGAGGTCACGAGGGCACGAAGCCCCCATGAGTTAGTGTTAGGGTCTGTCTGTCTGTCTGTCTGTCTGTCTGTCTGTCTGTCTGTCTGTCTGTCTGTCTGTCTGTCTGTCTGTATGCAGGTGTTTCTAGGCTTCAGTGTGTGAGTAGCTGCTATCACATCCAAACCTGTAGTTAGAGGCGGTTTAACACTTCCTGTCCTTCATTTCATGTGAGGTTTCATCTAATAAACGTCTTGATGTGCCGTTGCTGCTGCTTCCTTTTCTCTGCAGACCTGTTTGTCTGAACAGCGTCATCGCTGCCTCGCTACCTGTGTGACGTCACACGAATCCAAGCGGTGCCGATGGAGGTGGAGGGTTCCGCTGACACCACGCGAGCTTCCCACGCAGAGATAATGGTTGGGAATGAGGTTTCCCGCTTTGCTCAGAGCGTAAATCCCAGCGTCGGCTGTTCGTGCGGAGCTCCTCGGGAACGGCATCAATCTAGATGATTTCAAAATGAGAAGGATGAAGAATGTCCAATTTTCACGCCATCCCATAAAACTGTCTGTGAAAATGTGGCCGCTCCAATAAAATCTGAACATGTGTAGATGTTTCCTTTAGTCAAGGGAAACTGAGAAAGCACTTTTAATTGCTCGCGGCCCTGAAACACATGTACATTAGTGGCTTGGACACACACGTTGGCCCGCGACGCCTCATTTTTCTGAAAACACTGTGACGCTGAGACCAGCGCCGTTACATCAGCTGTTACATCAGCCGAGCAAATAAACAGGCCCTGGATCAGCGCACGGCTGCTGCCGATGGGGATCGTTAGGCCCCAACAGGACGTTAATAACAATAAGGGCGACGTTAATAATCACAGCTTTGGTTCTGGAGCCTTCAGGAGGAATGATCAAATATACCTTCTCAATGAAGTGCAGCTCAAGCTTTATTCTGCTCACCCGCGTTGTGGGTTGAGTTGCACTTCTTCACAGTCTCCGCTCTCCTGTTTCATGAATCCTCAGCGTGATTTATTTGCCAGCACTAACTGCTCGTGAAAGCCGATGTGGACCGGGCCCTTTGCAGCGTCTGCTGTTTCAGGTCCAGGCAGCGCTCGCGTGACAGCGGAGTGGGGGAGCGCTCGGCATGCGCCCCCCCCCCCCCTCACTTCCTCGCGTGTCACGCCGCGGACCCCCCCTCTGAGCGGTGCCGCTGATGGAGGCGAGGGCCCACAGTTAAGTGTGGAGATTTACGACGCCGGCTGAAGCCAGTCGCACAGCGAGGCCTCTTCCTGGAGCAGAGCGAGCAGAAGGGGGAACTCCCCCAGGTGCCTGTGAGGTCGATGACCCCCACTTTGAAAACAACACGCCGCCGCGTTGACTGAGCAGATGCTGGAGACGCGGGCTCAGCGGCCGAGTGGGACGAGCCCTGGTTTGGTGGAGGTCCGTCTACGTCTGTCATCAGATGGAGGAGAGGGGAAGAGGGTCCGACCCCCATCGCAGGCTTCTCACGACATGTGACGCAGGCAGGAAGGATGGAGTCACGTAACGGGGCTCCTTTGTCTCCTCATCATCACACACAAGTCCATATTTACAGACTGTCTCCAGAGGAGAAGACGAACACGTGGAACAACAATTAAAGCACCGGCGAAGTAACGTTCAGGCGCAGCAAAAAAAGTGTGTATTTCACAGTTGTAGCGGACTGAAATCTAGAGAACGTTAAAAGGACGTGATTAATCTAGTCTGTGATGCTGCAGCTTCTCGACGTTCAAGCAGGATTTATTAGATCCCGTAAGTACCGGTCGGTCTGCACACTTTAAAGACGGACGGGCTCCGTTTAGAAGCCTGGATTCACTCACGCTGGGCCCAAACTTCACACTCGGCGGCGCTGCGGTATTTGCTTCACACAAATGCTGCAGGAGTTCACAGCAGCAGATTTACTGCTGCCGAGGAAATGGGCCCTTGGTTCTGATCCAGCTGATAAGCGTAGGCCCGACTCAATTCAACTTCAGCCTGGTGGAGTGACTGGTTGGAGTCCACAGGCAGCGGCACATCCGTCCCCTGATGTGAGTAAATAGAGGAGCAGCGCTTGAAGCCCGTCCTCATCAGAACCTGTTTGCATTTGGGTTAGTGGCGCTTTAATGGCAGAGACCACCAGAAGCGCTCGTTTCCTGGAAGGTTGCTTGTGTTTGTCATTCATGGAAGTCTCAGTCTCAGGATGTGGCTCCTCAATATGTGGAGACGCCGAGCTCTCACCAACCACAGTTTGGTCTTGATGAGGTGTCATTTGGAGCCAGTATATCTTTCTTAACATTGTGTCCATTAAGTGAAAGCAATGAAAGAGGCTTTTACCACTGGGATACAGAAATCCATCAGTAATAATGTGTTAAATGCTCTTGGACCGAGGAGCCGGAGGACATGCGGGTTCACACAGACCTCCACATACAGGTAGATGTCAACACAGACCTCCACACAGAGCTCCACACAGACCTTCACACAGACATCCACACAGACCTCCATAAACAGGTAGATGTCCACACAGATGTCCACATAGACGTCCACACAGACCTCCACATACAGGTAGACGTCCACACAGATGTCCACATAGATGTCCACACAGACGTCCACACAGACGTCCACACAGACCTTCACACAGACCTCCACACAGACCTCCACATACAGGTAGATTTCCACAATGACCTCCACACAGACCTCCACATACAGGTAGACATCCACACAGATGTCCACTTAGACGTCCACACAGACCTCGACACAGATGTCTACACAGACCTCCACATACAGGTAGATGTCCACACAGACCTCCACACAGACGTCCACACAGACCTTCACACAGACATCCACACAGACCTCCATAAACAGGTAGACGTCCACACAGATGTCCACATAGACGTCCACACAGACGTCCACACAGACCTCCACATACAGGTAGACGTCCACACAGATGTCCACACAGACTTCCTTACAGATGTCCACACAGACCTCCACACAGACGTCCACACAGACCTTCACACAGACATCCACACAGACCTCCATAAACAGGTAGACGTCCACACAGATGTCCACATAGACGTCCACACAGACGTCCACACAGACCTCCACATACAGGTAGACGTCCACACAGACGTCCACACAGACTTCCTTACAGACATCCACACAGACGTCCACACAGACATCCACACAGACTTCCTTACAGATGTCCACACAGACCTCCACACAGACGTTCGTCCAGCGGCTTCATCTGGAACCTGCAGCTTCCTCCTCAGTCCTCACTGAAACCGATGACTTTCCTGGCCGTAACGCTGTGCTGTGGTCGTTTATGACGCTGTAGAGTTGTGTTAATGACGGCACACTAAAAACTGTGCAGAGTTCAATTAGCTCACACTACACACATGCAGGGCAAGAATGCGTGAGGCGCTGTTTACGCTGGTTCTTCATCTGTTTGTTCACGTAGATGTTGGTGCATTTGAACCTAAAGGCTCCACTCACAGCTACGACCTCCACATCAGGACTCAAATAAACGAAACCTATGCATCCCTGTTCCCCTGAGCTTTCACTGGGTTGATCTGTGGGAACAGTTGGACCTCCACCCGTCTCTCCTGTTATGTCTCTCCTCCACCCGTCTCTCCTGTTATGTCTCCCCTCCACCCGTCTCTCCTCCACCCTGTCTCTCCTCCACCCGTCTCTCTTTCACCCGTTCCTCCTGTTCTGTCTCTCCTCCACCCGTCTCTCCTCCACCCGTCCCTCCTGTTCTGTCTCTCCTCCACCCGTCTCTCCTGTTATGTCTCCCCTCCACCCGTCTCTCCTCCACCCTGTCTCTCCTCCACCCGTCTCTCTTTCACCCGTTCCTCCTGTTCTGTCTCTCCTCCACCCGTCTCTCCTCCACCCGTCTCTCCTCCACCCGTCTCTCCATGGCGACAGCGAGGGTGAACTCTCCGTGACCCTGTGCATGTCATTCCTCAAAGGCAGTTACAGTGGCATATTTCCCTTTGACCAGACACAGGGGTCACAAACACCAGTACGCGGCTAGCACAACACCAGGCGCACGCAAAGCCGAGCTGCTCGCCCCCCCACCCCCTCCTCCCCCACGCCTCCATCAACACCTCCAGCTCTGAGGGACGAGTCCTCCCACTGAATGTGCCTTTACACAAGCGGCCGGCCAAAGCAAATAAAGCAGCAACATGGCAGCTAACGAGGGCATAAACATGGCTGGGGGGGGGGGGGGGGGGGGGGGGGGGTCTGGGAGGCTCCAGGAGTGACAGAGGGAGGGATGTTGTCACGCAAAGAAAACAAGCCCAGCGAGAGCAGCCAGCCTTCTCACGCAGGGGCCCAGACATGTGTCTTGTCATGCAAACACCCGCCCCGTCGCCCCAAATTAGGGCCGACAGATGTAATAACGTGAATGAGCAGCCGCGGCCGAGGAGAGAAGCGCGTCGGACCTCAGAGGCTTAAAAGGCTTTTACAGAGCAATCCCGGCCTCAGCGGACAGAGCTGGGTCGGTCCCACTCTGGTTGGAGCGGCGCCCGCTTCACATCCCAGACTTTACGTTTGGGATGTTGTAACGGAACTTTTGTTCCAAATGAAAATGCTCTAAACTCATGAGGATGTGGAGAAGTGACACAAATGAAACTGTTGGACAATTACAGGTTTTCATCTTTATTTAGTGGCAGCTGTTCATCTGGTCAGGAGGGAGCACAGGTGGTGCAGATGTGAGAACGTGGAGAACATGACGCTGGAGGAACCTCCACCAGTCTGTGTCCAGAACCCGGCGCCTTCGTGACTGAAGATCATCACCATCAGAATCCAGTCTCTCTCACATTCAGTGAGCGTCGCGTCGGTAGAATCTACGTCCGTGTTAGTTTAGACACCAGACGTCTATTAGTCCTCTAAGTGTTTACATTCCCCTGTAAATGGCTGCGGCTGCAGCAGAACCCACCGTATATAGACACGGTGCAGCGAGCGGAGCGCGACTTGTCCCTCACGTAAACACAGGAGACAAACGGAACACATCCATCCGTTCCTGACGCTACATTAAAGACGCGGTGACGTCAGAGCTTCAGGACGTAAACAGCTGCGACGCGTGCAGACGACTGCGGCTGCGCAGACGGTTCCTATGGGCCGGAGCCGCTTCCTGCAGCCTCCACAAAAAGCACCAGGAACCAAGAGGCCACTTCCATGAAGCTACACATTTATATTATTATTATTTATATTATTTTCGTTCAGATCCAGTGAAGGTCTGAGGCTTCGAAGCGTCAGGCATCACGTCTGGTTTTCCAGTCTAACTGAACTTCTGGCAATTTGAGGGCAGGTGTAGATGAATGGAGGCAGATGAGACCATTCAAAGGAAAAGGTAACGGAGGCGTCAGGAGCATGAAAACCAACCAGCATCGGACCAGAACAGAGGCCGACGAACCGGGACTAATCAGGACCAACACCTGTGATCTGGAGACATTTAGGCGGATCTGAGTGAAGCCTCGCGGAGCTGAGGACAACGCGTGACCTCGTCCGTCCCACTGCTCATCAGCACAAGTGGAGCAGCGACGTGGGGGAACCCGACCGCTCACTGACCCAGTGGGTTTTCAGGGTCCTGAAGCGCTGAACTGCTCAAGTGGAATTTATGGAGGTGCAAACGAGAGGGAATCACACAACATTATCCGCTCAATTACACAATGAGAAGAGCAACCCGCTGCTAGCGTCCATCCTGGACATAATGTTCAGCGCGCCTGTGGCTGCGCTGCCGGTGCCCTCGGCCCAACACACGCAGGGAGCCGGGCCGGGACCGAGTCCAGAGAGTCCCGAGAGAGAGGGGCTCATCAATACGTGAGGCGCTCAAGGGACGCGGGGCAAACGGGGTCACTGTGCTGCATTCAGGGGCCAAAGCCTTCAGGCCTCCGGCATCAAACGCTCCTCAGTCGTTACTCGGTACAAAGCGTCCTTTGGGGCCGTTGGGGAGAACTGTAACAGGAAGTAAAAAGGGAAGGCGTGAGGTTTGTGTTGCAGCCTGTGAAATCATCATCGGCACAGCGCGTTCACCTGCAGGCGTGTTTGTTTGCTTCGTGGCTTTTGTATATTGAGAACAGTTGCGCTGCGGAATCTACGAGTGACATGAAACCCAATCGCGCCTCCTCAGTCGTTGGATGAGCTGCAGAAAAGGTTCACAGACTCAAGTTGTCTTTCCAATTTGCAGCGGCACAAGGACTCGCTCCATGTGCAAGCCATTTATTTTCTGAGGACTCCATGAAAAACAATACGTTAAGTCATGCGGCAAGAGCGTTTTAAAAAGTGCAGCTCAATTAATGATGTGAAGTCCAACCGCGGCCAACTTCTCGCAGCAGCATTTACGGTAATGGAAGCAGACGAGGTAATTAGCACACGTTGGTGTCGAGCTGGAATGAGGCGTTCACGGAGCAGCGTCCGCGCGCCTTAACGCACCTGGTGCCGCGTTCACGTCCTGATTAAACGGCCCGGAGCTGCCGCCGTCACCAACGACGCTCCACCGAGTCAGAGTTAAAGCCGAGAAGGAGCGAAACAACAGAGCGGATTCATGCACAGCCCACATCATTTTCCAAAATTACATGGATGGTTGGGCCATAAAACGCAGCGAGAGTGAAAGTTCAAAGTAAAAATGCGCGTGGCGTGTCTGCAGAAATGTTTCAGAACATTCAGTTTTGTTTGCACCGCGTCGCCGCCGCCGCGGCGCGCGGCGCTTACGCAACGCGCCGCTGCTTAAAGGCGCTTCGCTTCGAGGTGGAGATGCGTCTCCGGTGAGCGCACGCGGTCGCGGGGTCGTCTGGAAGCCATTTGCGCGCCCGCTTCTCATTTTAATCTGCCAGTGGAGCCCCTCTCCCCCTCTCCCCCCTCGCCCCCCTGGAAGCCGGAGTTCACTGACCGAGCTCCGCGCACGCCAGGCCGGCGTGGCACGCAAGCTCATCCCGCTCCGCATGCGAGAATCCTACCGAATATGCCTGAACGCTACATAATACATGGCTCCGCTCCTGCGCGCTGCACTGAGTGGAAATCCATCACGCAGGGCGCGCACAGTGAAGGGGAAAAACGCCCAGTGTGAGCGGAGCAGGGAGGGAGACGCGTTATTCTAAGAAGCTGCTTTATTAAAAATAGAAGACCTGGGTTCATCTGCAGGAGCCGCGTCTTCTCTGACCTGAAACCTGTGACGTAACTGCATCTCAGTCAAACTCCTGCAGCAAATGAGGAAGTTTGTTTTTATAAACAACGTCAAGATTCTGAATGAAATGATTTTGTGCCCGTGTTTCTAACGTTGAATCCGGCGGACGCCGCAGCCTCTGCTCGCTCCGCGTCTGTTGCGGGTCCGTGGGTGCAGCATGTGCAGCGTGGGTGGTCGCGCGCTCAGACCCGACCCCGGAACACAACCACACGATGGCTGCACTGCGTGCGAGAAATGTTGTTGTAAGGTTGAAAGTCTGAGTCCGCGTCTCCGTGGTTCGACCGAGGCCCTAAATCACCCTCCATCACGTCCCACACGTCAGACGCCAATTCCTGGAAACAGGTTTTCTTTCGTGTGACCCACATCTGCATGAACACATTTACACGCTCGCTCGTAGGTTAATTAAACGCGCTTTTCGGGACTTTTGTCCACTTGGGGGCAGCAACACGTGACCTGCCTGTTCACAGGGACACGGCAAACCGTGCTCCCACGAGCAAAGACAGAGCACCAGAGCTTTTAGAGCTTTTGTTAACACAATGCTTTAATTACTGCACATTTTCCCAGATCTGTTCCTCTGAATGCGTTTGTTTGACGCTGACCTCAGATCTGATCGGCGTGGGGCTGAAACTCGTCCTTCTGATCCGGACGCGTCTTTTTGTGCCATTTCCCCTCATACTTGGTGCTGTGTGGTCTGGCCAGTGAAGCTAACTGGTCTGACTGGCGATGTCCACTGGTTACCTCCCCAGACGGCACCAGCCCAGAGGAGCTTTTACTGGTTGGTTTACTGGACTCGTTGGTTGTTTTTGACTTCTCCGTCTTCAAGCCTTAAAAGCCTTGTTCCAGGACTCTAATTCTCTGTGCTCTGCTCGCAGTCCCGCCAGCTCCCCCACTGCCTGTTGGACCCCTGGTTCTGCCTCCCCCCCCCGCCTCACACCCAGACCCCCACCCCCCGACCCCTCTTCCTTCCTCCCTGTCAGTGCTGTGCGTGACAGTAGCTCACTGAGAAGTGGAAATGAGACTAGTAAACAATGATTAGCTCCAGAGCCGGCGCGGCCTCTCTGCTATTGGTCCGTCTCCACACAGCGAGTGCATGACAGGCAGCGCCCCCCCCCCCCAAGAACCGCCCCCAGAGTCAACACGGGGTCAGGGCCAAGCCTTCACAGCCGGCTACGAAGGGGCAATCACGGGCAAACACGGCAGCCACACGCAAAATGCACACATGACACCCCACCAGCTGCCCCCCACCCCCACCCCCACACGTACACGCCACAGCTCCCACCACCGCTCGCTCAGCCACGAACCTGGCTCTAATTAGAGCGATGGGGATGCGAGTGGCCACATGTGTGTGATGGGACTCGGACGAGGAGGGAGAGGAGGTGGTGTGTGTGTGTGTGTGTGGGGGGGGGGGGGGGGGGGGGCTATAGCACTGGAGGAGAGAAGAGACAGCCCAGCGTATTCAGACTGCTGCTATGTCTCTGGTTAACCATGAATCATTCTGGGCTTTGCTGCTCAGCCGCACCACGAATCTCAAGACAAACAGCGTTCAGGCTCCGCTCTCGGCAGCTGTAAAGTGCAGTTTAACGGCCGTTGCTGTGAAGGAGTGACACACAGCACCTAATGAAGTCCCACTTACTGCCGGTTCAGACCTGGGATTTATCAGCTGATTAAAGCAGAGTGTGACCACTGTAACTTAATAAAGCCGTTTCCGTTCAGACCTTAAAGAGACGCCGTCGCTGAAACGTCCACGAAGGAACACGAGGACGGAGACTGTTGGACGTGAGCGAACGAACGCCCTCTTATCACACGTCTAATCATTTAAATATCGTTTTTACTTCTTCTTCCTCTGAACCAGCAGCTGCTGCAGATGACAGCAGCCTATTTGCATTCTGTCTAAATTAGTTCAGAAAGTTTTAGTACTTTCAATTACCTCCCTGCAAAAATAAATGTCACAGCTGGTGAGAAAACAAGAGATTTTGTCTTTCACACAGAGAAAAAGGAATATTTAAATGCATCAATCTTTCTCTAAAACAAAATGAGAACTGCTGTGTTTTGTTTCAAATAACCCAGAAACTAATGCAAGATTTAATATTTAATGATGCTTACACAAAAAATGTTGTGCTGCTTGTTTTGAGTCCACTTGTTCTGCATGAATAATTTTGGTGTAAAGAAGTCGTTTTTTATTTTATTATAAAAGTAGTTTATTAAATACTTAAACGCAGCTGCAGCTCATCTCCTCTTTGTGTTAAGTAATTCATTCGTTCCTTGAATTAATTTAAAGATAATTAAATAAAAACATTTACAATAAATGATTATTCTGTGGTTAAGGTACTTTTTTAAAAAACACTAAAACAACAAATTACTGGAGAATTATTTGAAAGTGCAACACACGGTTTTAATAAATAGAACTTTTGCATTAAAGCGCCGAGGACGCCCTGATCCTGGTTCCGTTCAGTGTCTCTGCACGAGAAGCGTCTAATTGGTGCAAAGCAGAGTTTTACGCGCAGGAATACACTGACTTTGCGTCTGAATGAGACAATTACGTCGCGGCTATAAATGAAAACACAGTTGCGGCTTGTTTAAACAGAATCTATAAAGTCAGTTTAGTTGGACAAACCGTGTGCAAACACTTTTTATCTCACGCCCGTCGAGTCTCCTGCGGCCAAACTCAGAAAACGCGCAAACTCTGCCGATCTTCACTGAATAAAACCGAGCGGTTGCGGAGGATCGTAGTTGCGCGCCCGTTCGCCGCTCGCCCGGTTCCTTCTGCGCCTCAGCTGCGATAATGTAGTAAGTGGTGCGAGGCGACCACGAGGGGAGGAGTATGAGTTCTCCTGAGCCCTGCCCACCAGCTGCAAACATATAAGACGCTGCGACGAAGGACGATCACACACCTTAAGTCCCAAATCCTCATGAAAAGACTAAAGACTCAGAACCAACCTTCACCCACATTTCACCTATTTTAGCTTTTTTCAGCATTTTCTCAACATTCTCCCTGTTCTGGACTCAAGAAGCAGCTTTCCCCCTTGAGGCCATGGCTCAGCTGGACTCGGAGTTTGCCGTGGAGGGCAGCAGCGTCTCCAGGGAGTGGAGCGGGCAGGTCCAGCCGGCGCTGGTGGCCACCTTCGTGTTCCTCTTCTGCCTGGAGGCGTGTCTGTGGGTGCGGAACCTGCGGCTGAAGCGGCGGCTGCCGGGCCCCTTCGCGTGGCCGCTGGTGGGCAACGTCATGCAGCTGGGCCACATGCCCCACATCACCCTGGCCCGGCTGGCCAAGAAGTACGGCAGCGTGTACCAGATCCGGCTGGGCCGCAGCGACATCGTGGTTCTGAACGGGGAGCGGGCCATCCGCCAGGCGCTCATAGAGCGCGGCGCCGACTTCGCCGGCAGACCGGACTTCGCCTCCTTCCAGCAGATCTCGGGCGGCCGGAGCCTGACCTTCACCAGTTACAGCCAGCAGTGGAAGGCGCACAAGAAGCTGGCCCAGTCCACGCTGCGCGCCTTCTCCTCCGCCAACACGCGCACCCAGCGGGCCTTCGAGCAGCACGTCACCGGCGAGGCCGTGGAGCTGGTGCAGGTGTTCCTGCGCCGCGGCGCCGACGGCCGCTGCTTCAACCCGGCGCACGACTTCACCGTGTCGGCCGCCAACATCATGTGCGCGCTGTGCTTCGGCGCCCGCTACGGACACGACGACGCCGAGTTCAGAGCGCTGCTCAAGAGGATCGAGAGGTTCGGCGAGACCGTCGGCGCCGGCAGCCTGGTGGACGTCATGCCCTGGCTCCAGTCCTTCCCCAACCCGGTCCGCAGCGGCTACGAGAACTTCAAAAACCTCAACGAAGAGTTTTTCGCCTTCGTGTCCAGTAAAGTGGGGCAGCACCGCGAGACCTTCGACCCAGACGTGACCCGCGACATGAGCGACGCCATCATCCACCGGATCGAGCACGACAAGGACAGCGGCCTGAGCGCAGAGTTCGTGGAGGCCACGGTCGCGGACCTGATCGGCGCCGGGCAGGACACCGTGTCCACCGTCCTGCAGTGGATCGTCCTGCTGCTGGTCAAACACCCCGACGTCCAGGCCCAGCTCCACCAGCTGCTGGACCGCGTGGTGGGTCCGGACCGGCTGCCGTCGCTGGAGGACCGGCGCCGCCTGCCGTACCTGGACGCCTTCATCTACGAGGCCATGCGCTTCACCAGCTTCGTCCCCGTCACCATCCCCCACTCCACCACCGCCGACGTCAGCGTGGAGGGGCTGCGCATCCCCAAGGACACCGTGGTCTTCATCAACCAGTGGTCCGTCAACCACGACCCGCTCAAGTGGAGGGACCCGCACGTCTTCGACCCCTCGCGCTTCCTGGACGCCAGCGGGGCGCTGGACAGGGACGCGGCCGGCGGCGTGATGATCTTCTCCACGGGGCGGCGGCGCTGCGCGGGCCACCAGGTGGCCCGCGTCATGGTCTTCCTGTTCACCGCCGTGCTGCTGCACCAGTGCCGCTTGGAGGGCGACCCGCGCGAGCCGCCGCGCCTGGACTGCTCCTACGGGCTGAGCCTGAAGCCGGTCCACATCAGCGTGGGCGCCCGGCTGAGGGGGAAGCTGCTCGGCCCGGTGTCGCCGGCGTGAGCGCGTTCAGCGGTGACGGAGCAAAGTGAGTGCCGTCAAGACAACATATTTAACAGTGATATTTAACAGATATAGTAGCCGTCTGTTTTACTAACAGTGTGGATGCAGGAGGCAGAGGACTGGAGCCTGTGGACTGTTCCAGGTTCTGAGACTTCACTAAAAATACTTGATCTGATTCTGTACATAACTGAGTGAGTGATGCACGTACGTGCGCACGTTCACGCCGACGTCCGTCTGACGTGAAGAAGAAACGCGCGGTCAGTTAACGAGAAGTCTGAGTATATTCAAGCCTTGCTTTGTACAGCAGTTATGCATTTTAATAGTGTCTCATTTCAGCTGCGATAATAAATGCTGTGTATTTCACTATCTACTGTACTCAATCATATGGACACATTAACCATGAAGCTGATGTGAGACCACGGAGCATCACAGACGTCCTGCTCGTCCCCAGCGCGACAACGCACATGTGCAGCAAATTTCCTTCACTCATGAGACGTTCTCCAAGCATGTTTGTTTACAAAGTAGCGTGTTCAAAGCTACGCGGCCGCCGCTGCAGCCTGATGTCACAGCGTGTGTGTGTGTGTGTGTGTGTGTGTGTGTGTGTGTGTGTGTGTGTGTGTGTGTGTGTGTGTGTGTGTGTGTGTGTGTGCGTGTGCGTGTCATGGCAACAAATGAAAGTCAGCCGGCCTCCGACGCTTCATACGCTGGAAAATAAGCTACAGTATGTTTGAAATGAATAAAGTGAACTCCTCAGAGTGTCTGTTTCATTCTTAATGCAAAAACAGAGTATGATGCTGAAATGTCTCATTACATTAATCATTAATCAAAAATAGAAACATTAACCTCTTTGAATTTAACAAAAACCAAAGCTGAGGCAGAAAGAAAAGATTCTATTCAATTAATATTTCAATTCAGACCAGAGTACTGTTTCAAACCATTTTCATGCATTCAACAATATGTGACCTTAGCATAATGGGCTAAATATTTATACTACATTTTATGGAGCATGATAAATTGTAAACAGTTATTATTTAAAGGTCTGTTTTGTTTAAAAAAAACAATCACATGCAAATGTTTAAAAACAGCCAATCAGCTCCAGCCACTGCCCACTACTCCCAGTATAAACCACACCCATGTGTCCATCAGCACCCACTCTACATCCAGTCCATTAGACTTAATGACAAACGCCCTCCACTGGTTGCGTGCGTCAGTCTAGGCCTGGTTCACTCACAGGGGACGTTCCTGGAGCGAGGCCTGCGGACAAACTGGGAGAACTGGGAGAACGATAACAGAACGCCAGCGAGGCTGAACCCTCCCACAGCACAGACACACACGAGCCCAGCGTCACAGTCAGTCACCTGAAGACGCACGGCGCCGCTTCACGTCTGAGGAGGAAGCGTGAGTTACGCTTTGGCTGCTTTATATATTATTTTATACAGTTGTAGTTAAATAGGAGCTTAGGTGAGACCCGATCGGGTGCGTTCCCTTTCAAACCGTTACCTAGACACATTGTGTCGGGTGGGAGGGGTTTGACCTTCTCCAGCTCCAGCGAGGAGTGCACGTGCACAGGAAGCTGGCCCAGTGCACGCTCAGAACCTTCTGCTCCGCCAGCGTTCGCATCGGGAGGACCTTCGAGCAGCAGAAGCTGCAGAGCAGGTGGAGACGTTCCTCAGGCTCAGCTCTGACGGACGCCACTTCAGCTGCCGCTAACGTGATCTGCGCGCTGTGCTACGCGTACGACGACGCCGGGTTCCGAGCCCTGATAAAAAACACCAGGTGACGGTCGGCGCCGGCAGCTTGGTGGACGTGATGCCGTGGCTCCAGTTCTTCCCAAACCCAGGCCTCAGCCAAGACTACTTTAGGTTTGTCCAGAGCAAAGTGGAGGAGCACAGAGCGACCTTTGACCCCGACGTGACACGAGACCTGGGTTGACCGCAGACCCAGCCAGAACCCACCCTGCTCGGCGCCGGGCTGGACAACGTGGCGACGGCGCTCCACTGGATCATCCTCCTACTGGTGAAACACCCCCAGATCCAGAGCGAGCTCCAGCAGCTGCTGGACCGGGTGGTCGGGCCCGACAGGCTGCCCTCCAGCGCCGACAGGAGCGAGCCGGACAGCGGGTAAAAGAACTCTCCTTAAACTCCTCTTACGGAGCGACACTGACGCCTGTAGGATTTAAGGATTTAACAAACGCAGGAGAGAATGAGAGCGAGGAATGGGGTCGACTGTAAATCATGAGGTTTGAACCTCTGCTGACATTTGAATTACAGGACTGGTTTGTGTTCTAAATGTCCATTCATTAGCAGCATCCTGATCACGTCAATGGGGAGGATGTGAGTCATATGTAAAGTCAACTAAGCCTCAACACATCTGTACTGACTCCACATGTAAGAACAATGAACGGACTCCATTAAAGCGGCAAGAAGCCACAGTTCAATAAATCTGTCTGCTTATTAACTGTTAACCCATCATTGTGATAATGATGTTAATGAAGCTGGCTCCCGTTTAATAATGAATAACACGCAGTCTGACCTCTACTGAGTCGGTATCAGTTCACCGAGGTCAAAGCGACAACAATAGACTGTGATGTCGTCTCTGTGGCTGTGAAACATTAATTCAGCTCAGGTCTCAGATCCATATTTAATCTCTCCCTCATCAATATTTAACGTAGGCTGAGCCGAACCTTTGACTGCGGCGTGTTTGTTTTTCACATTCAGCCGAGTCAGCGTTATCTCGTTGTACCGCCTCCAACACTCGTCTGTTAAACTGTTTCTTCACTTCTTCACTGGGAGACGTTTTAATATAAGTTTGTCATAATACGCAGGTTTCAAGCTTTTAAGCAGCTTTTAAAGGAATTTCTTTTTTCTGTGTGACTTGTTTACATCAGGCTCAAACCCACAAGTGTTCAGCACATAAATATTATTTTAAATGTAAGTTAACAGGCTGTAACACTTCCAGCCCCTCCTCACCCATGGGAGAGCTGCATACTTTTGTCTGCTCACCCGGAGGGAGGACCGACCCAGCGATCTGCCCCGTTTCCATCCACTCCTTTGACCTAGAGACACCAGCTCGCCGCTCCACGGTCTCCGGCCTCGGGTCACTCCTGTAAAGTAAACAGTTCACAGGCTGCACGTACGGAGCCGGAGACAGGCCTGCAGACGGACCTGCAGCCAGACCTGCAGCCGACTGCAGCCGACTCTGCAGACGGACCTGCAGCCGACTGCAGCCGGACCTGCAGCCGACTGCAGCCGGACCTGCAGCCGACTGCAGCCGGACCTGCAGCCGGACCTGCAGCCGGACCTGCAGTCACGGCTCAGGTGACCACACAGTCAGACACAGTGAGGCTGAATCACTGAATCAGGCAAACGCTTTCCTGTTCGCTAGCATCATCCAGTGGAACACAGCGAGGCATTCTGTCCGAGCGCTGGCTTGGAACGGCCTCACTCAGTCTTTCCTGTAACGCCACAATCACCACTAACTGAGCTCAGAATGAAGAGCAGGAGCGAACGTCTTCCTCTGAACGGCAGCTTGTGGAAAAACCGAGCTCATCTCCAGTTCATTCACAGCCTCTCAGGTCATTTCACTCCAATTCGTGACTGGAGCTTTAATAATCACCACCACGTCTGTCAGGGATCATTGGGATTGGGTCTAATTCATTCCAAAGGTTTTGTGATGATCTGTTTGTTAGCTTGAGAATATTTCCTATGCACAATTATGTCACAGACATAAACACTGAGCAGCACTTGTAATAATGTTCCAATTGACATTATAATCAAGACGTGCAACCTTAGAGCGGAGCATCCTGCTGCAGACGCCAGTGACCGGTCCACGCGTGTGAACTGACCTTTCCCAATAAACAATGACCCAATTCATGGCCGGCGCTCCCTGTTTTGTCTGCGCTGGGATTGATTTAAACCGACACAACGCGCAGCTCCATCAGCTGCTTTTCCTACAGCGCACAATTATTGGGATTATTTGCAGTCGTATTAACCTGATGCCTGGAAACAGTCACGCTGAAATATAAAAACCAGGCAGCTCTGACTTGACTTATTAAACGGTGACGTTCTCCAGGGAACTGAGACGCTGTGAAGTGGCAGCAGAACGTGTTCTCACCAGCCTCGTTCTCCAGCGTCTCAACAGCTGCACTTCCTCACGTTTTATTATGAATTTGGCAAAAGCTCCCTCTTCATTTGCCAGAACCTAGAAAGCAAATCTAACTACAATAGTTTGTCCACAAACTGCTCATGATCGTGGATCCGTTCTGCTGGAGTTCTGTCAGCGTCTTCTCCAGTGGGAACCAACCACTGGCACCACTGCAGCGCAACCCAGACTGGAAGCAAGAAGCACAGAGAGCAACGATCTGCTCTGAGGAGAAGATGGAGATCTTCTCTGCAGCCAAATAGAAGCGTCGGACAGACAAAGCATCAATGTGTTCTTCACAACCTGCCTCCAGTTTTCTGTCTGAAGCAAATGTAGTCAGCTGTGAATTATCCTTGTACTGTTCGCCGTGCTCTGCCTAAAAACGCTGGAACCTCCTGTCAAACGAGCAGAGGCCCTCTCCTTCCATCCTCTCGTCCATCCCTCCTTTCATACCTCCTCTATCCTTCCTTCCATCCCTCCTTTCATACCTCCTCTATCCTTCCTTCCATCCCTCCTTTCATACCTTCTCCATCCTTCCTTCCATCCCTCCTTTCATACCTCCTCCATCCTTCCTTTCATACCTCCTTTCATACCTCCTCCAGCCTTCCTTTCATACCTCCTTTCATACCTCCTCCTTCCTTCCTTTCATACCTCCTTTCATACCTCCTCCTTCCGTCTTTCCATCTCTCCTTCCATTCCTTCTTCCATCCCTCCTTCCACCCACCCTATCTTTCATACCTCCTCCATCCTTCCTTCCATCCCTCCTTTCATACCTC
Source organism: Betta splendens (assembly GCF_900634795.4). Lineage (NCBI taxonomy): Eukaryota > Metazoa > Chordata > Actinopteri > Anabantiformes > Osphronemidae > Betta > Betta splendens. The sequence goes on along the minus strand of NC_040900.2, from coordinate 1,760,493 downwards.
CTCCAGCCTTCCTTTCATACCTCCTTTCATACCTCCTCCATCCTTCCTTCCATCCCTCCTTTCATACCTCCTCCTTCCTTCCTTTCATACCTCCTTTCATACCTCCTTCTTCCTTCTTTCCATCTCTCCTTCCATTCATTCTTCCATCCCTCCTTTCACCCTATCTTTCATACCTCCTCCATCCTTTCTTCCATCCCTCCTCCCGTCTCTCCTTCCATCCTGTGTTTTCACGCCATCCCACTTCAAGCCCTCGTCTTGGCAGCGCTTCACGCCAGACCAAAACAATTCAGCAGTAAGTTATTTGTGTTGGTAGGGATTGGCTTTCAGTTGTTTTTGCGTTCTGGTTTTGTAGTGGGCTCTGATTGCCTGTCAGAGCTGCAGCTGACCCTCTGCAGAAACCCAAACCCTGTGAAGACTTGGAACCATCCACTGGAGCGAAGGAGTTTCAGTTCCTAAATGACCAGACACATATTTTGTGTTGTGCATCATATCAAGATGAGAATATTTCAGGCCGCGTGCGTGTTTTAACGCAGGACTCCCTCTCTGTGCTTTTTTAAAGCTGAGACGATGGTTTTGGTTGATGGTGCATTTTACCTGCGCAGACGCACGCTTTCCGTCCCACTAACAGAGTGTTGCTCTGAATCCGTTCCCTCTGGGGCTTCTCTTGCTTTAACTCTTTTGATCTTCGAGTGTCAGACGGCCAAACGTTGCATAAGCGCCTCTTCCTGCAACACATGAAGCTGGAAGTGAAGCCCAGCACTTTGATCAGGGGCAAACAGGATCCATTCACTTCACCGGCTGGGACACACACAGGCTTCACTGACATTCAGTCAGATGCGCATCCAACAGTTCCCACAAAGCAGATGTCCACAGGATGTCAAGTGTGTGCGAGCTGGAGCTCCGTCAGCGCGGCTTGTTTTTTTCATCACCATCAGCTGCTCTGCAGGACAACACATCCGGTGGATCCTGTCGGGGAATCCACCAGCAAACAGAACGAGGCCCCGGAAGACGGCGTGAGCCGGAGCGGAGGTTGGGCTCACACACAATAACACACGGGGGATTACGGCACTTATGGAGACTCAGACCCACACCAGGAACAACAGAGGTCACGTTTAGAGAGCTCACGAGGGGTCATGGAGTCGCGTCCACTCAGCTTCCACAAATAAATTCATCTGAGCTGCTTCCAGGGGTTTTCAGCAGAGCGAATGCGTGGAGGAAGAGGTGCAGAGCCTGACTTCATGCTGCGCCTCAGCCTGGTGAGCTCATGGCGTTACGTAAGGCAGCGGAGCCGTGCCAGAACCAGACGGGCTGCATTCAGGTGCCCGCCACCGCCAGCAACACAAATGTTCAGCCGCAGGAGAGCTGACGACAGCCGACGACACCACTCCATCTGTGGAACCACATCGGACTTCAAATACAATTAGATGTTCGTGCAAATCCTTGCCTCCTGCACAAAGCTCCTACCAGCGAAATGGCTTTCAAAATATGGGATCCTGATTTCGTTAGATGAAGATGAATGAGTTGATGGAGGATTAATTATGGCTTTGCTGAAGGAGAGTATATTGCTCAAATAAAGGAAGACATCTGGTGACAGTGAGAAACCTTATACCCGAACGCGTTCAGACCAGAGTCCAAGAAGCTGATTGACGAAGAGCGGAGATAAATGACAGGAAGTTTCTGATCAAAACAGCTTCAACATGTCTCTGCTTTGAGTCTGATCTTTGGGAAACAGCAGATTCAGGGGGCGTTTGTCTTCTGTCAGTAACCTGGCATTTGTGGAATCAGGAGAAGGAGCTCTGCCATAAACGACTGCCAGCATCGGGTTTCTCCTTGCGCTCGGAGTCGGACTTGCCTTCGTCAGGCCTCACCTTCTCCTGTGACGAGGACTGCGCCGTCGTGAGGAAGAAGCCCCCAGTCAGCGTCCACGGGAGAGGGGGAGGGGGGGGTGTCTGCTCCAACTCTGCAGAATGGAATCACACAGCGGAGGAGAAGCCATTAAGCTAGTCCTGGACTTTGGCTGACTCCCCCACCTTCACAGCCCCCCCCCCCCCCCCCCCCCCCACACACACACACACACACTCACACTCACACACACACTCACACACACACACACACACACACACAGACACTCACTCACCCCCCCCCCCCCCCCCACCCCCCCCCCCCCCCCCGCTCCCTCGGCTGCCAGGAACCAAGACGTATGCGCTCGCTGCAGAGAGGTTTCCAAGGTAGCGCTTCTGCCTCTGCCAGCAACAATAAGACGCCCCCCACCGCCCCCATCGACCCCCCGTCCCCGTCCCTCTGCATCGCCCTGGACACGGAGCTGCCAGGAGCCGCCGCCAACAGCTACACTGCCGTGTCCTCCTGCTGCTCTGGGTCTGAGGGAGCAGAGACAGACCACCGGACGCATTGGTTGTGAGCAGCTGGACTGAAATGTTAAAGATGCAGCCAGAGGCCTGAGTTCAGATCTGACAAACACTGACGGCCAACGACATGCAGATAGACACACACACACACACACACACACACACACACACACACACACACACACACACACACACACACACACACACAAATTCAAAATTCTGGCAGGAACTGGAACCATAACAATGAAATGAACTCCAGTCCAAACCCGAGTCCGACTTAACACTTTTCAAAATGATGACCCTTGCTAATTTTAGATGATATTAGTTTATTGTTTTTGGAGAATGTGACCATCGTGGAGATCGAGTCTTAAAAACTGATTATGGCTGCGATCGTAATGAGACGTCCACGCGTCTGCTGGCATTGAACCTCCTCCACTGTGACCAGCTCAGCGTTACCTTCTACAGCGAACGAGCGTCAGCTATGGAGCAGATTCTGAGTCGTGGACAGATCTGGGTGCTCAGTGATGTAATGATCCATCTGCCGTCAGGTCCGTGTCGTGAGAGCAGCAGCGGAGAAAACACGGCGTCAGCGGCTAGAATCACCTGCACAAACGGGACGGTGCCAGAACTATTCTTATCAGCCCCATTTCCTGTCAGAGTCAGAGTGACTTTGTGGTTGTTGTGCGTCTCTAGTTGTTTTGTACATTTATCTTTCTGGCGTCTTCTGTGTCGTTGTGGTTGTCTTATTTTAGTTTGTTGTTGTTTGCATCTCTTTGTGGTCCCTTTGTAGTTGTTTTGTACCTTTTAGCTGAAGATCTCAGTCACTTGTCTTTACTCACGTTTAACCTCGTCTGGGTCCGGATGGACTGGACCGGCCGTTTATCACAGGCCCACACACAGTGGACAGACAGTGGGCCGGTCCCGCTCACCCTGCAGCCGCGTCCTCCTCCACCAGCACCAGACCCGAGCCGGACCCGGGGACCGGAGAGAGGAGAAATAAACACAAGGCCAGGAAAGAACAGCATCAATGACACACAATACAATGTCATTAAATACATAAACAAATGTCATTCTCTGATACTTATGGCGGACGATGATGACAGAATGATAACAGGAGAGGCTTTTCACCGCTCGATCACTCAGACGTGGTCGAATGTCACTTAAATGGAGAAAACAGTTAAATCAACATAGAGCAAAAGCTTTCGTCCCATAATGCATCCGGCTCTCTGGCTGCGGCAGCCGAATCATGAAGCATGTGTGGTCTGGGTGGTTTGAATAGCATGATAGTGATGTTAACCATCGTCCTGTGGCCTTATTAAAAACAAGAGCAACGACTTTTATGAAACACTCATCGTGTTCTCACTCACACACGCATCAAGTCAAATAAGAGACGCTCAGGTTCCCATGAAACACAAACCACGAGTGCAGAGGAGTTTGGACCTTCCTCTAGAACCTCAGTCTGACACTGAGTTGACAGTCAGACCACCAGGACGGACGGAGATCAGCAGCTTCAGGTGAAGCTCAGCCTCAAGGAGCGACTGAGGCTCCGTGAAGCTGCAACAGGGCGTAAAACAGGAGGCCAACGCTGCGTCTGCAGCCACATCTCTAATTAGAACTGCTGCATCGTGAGGAGCAGCTGAAGCCCTGCACAAATAAAAGCTGCAACAATTAGTATCGTTACCGACAGAGACCGAATGCAGGAAGAGCGGCGTGAGGAGAAGCTGATGGTAAACAGTGTTACGGTAAATGTTCTGCTGAGTGGATCCAGCAGCCAAAGCTCACATTTGCTAACGCTTAGAAGTCAACATAAAAAGCTTTTGTTACGATTCAAACGATTAACAGCTCACAGATTTTAGGTTTAATTTTATATGTAATCAAAGTGAGATTTCTGTGGTTTCAGGTTTTACTTCATATCCCCAGTAATAAAGCAGAAACCCCTCTAACCGGCGCTAACTGGACTTCAGCTGGAGTGGAGTGAGGCGATGTGGGGTGTGAGGAGAACCAGATTCATCCTGAGCAGCACATTTCTGGGAATCGCACACGCTCGTGCTGTGATTGGAAATGAGGAAGACATTTGTTTAGCACCGGGAGTGTTAATTTGTCAGAGTGCAAATTGCATGTAAGCAGAGCTCGTTTCTCAGCAAGCCAAGTCCAGCACGCATGGGAAAAGCCCGCGCGGCACCGATGGAGTCGCGAAGGGCCCGGACATTCATCACTGCACGTCAAAACATCCCAAACGGAGGCCGACGTGGACGCCGCTGACGGGAGGCTGGCCTCAGGCCCGACTCTGAGCCCAAACAGCTCCTCAGCAAGTGCTGCTGCTCATCATACGTATTATCGGTCAAAACAGAAGCTCGTCTTCACGAAGTTGCTGCGGATGAGTCTCATTCATTGTGACGGGACAGGAAGCAGATAAGCTCCCACGTGTCACGTTCTGAGACCTCGGCTCAGGACTGAACGGAGGAACCTCAGGGGCAGCGACAGTGATGAACGCACAGTGTGAAGCACTGAGACTCCAGAGCGACCGGACGACACAGTCTGTGCAGAGCTGGGAAACGGCCAAAACCAACGGCCCACGGGTTCAAAGCGAGGGGAGGCAGTAGGTCCTGACGAGGGCGGGCCAACGGCCCAGAGCGGAGCCGGGGCCGGTCAGGTTCTGGTCCGGTTCTGGTCCCACAGCAGCACAGAGCCACCTGTTTAATGGAGCTCAACGTCCACAAGCTCACGACCTCCTGGACCTCCTGGACCTGCTGGAGGTCACGGAGGTCACGGAGGGAGCGGTTCCGTAACAGAGAGCAGGTCCGGCGAGCGGACCCAAACGCTAAGAGCAGAACGCTGACATCACATCACAAATGTGTCCAGAAGAGTCGCAGCATCTGACATGCACGTGTTCACGCAGCTAAACCCGTTTGGATGTGCGGCTTCGCGGGCCCAAGTAGCCGCCGGTCCCATAGAGACGCATCCGTCCCTGATGTCTGAGTGTCGGACACGAACGCTCGCTGGCTCCAAGCCACAGAGGACGAGGCGCCACCGGCCTCGCGCTCCCTGCAAACGCACTGACTTTCTCCCCGTTTCTGGGAGGAAATGATTCATCAGGCCGCGGCCCAGGATCGCTCTCACAGGGAACGAGCAGCAGCCGCTCCTCCTTTGGATCCGCACCGAGGGAGGACGGGAAGACGCCTGGAATGAGGGAGGCTGAGGGAGGAGGGGGAGGGGGGGGGGGGGGGGGGGGGAGGCTCTGTGGCTCCGAGTCAACGGCACAACTGCTCCCAGACAAGCTCATCCTTCCTGGAACACAGTGATCGCAGGTCATCTTGAACACATTTCTGTGCGTCGCTGCAGCGTCTTGTCTCCGCTCACATCGCTTCACTGTGGTTCCGTTTAGGAATAAACCGGAGCAGATATGGAACCGCATGACATTTACAGCTTCTTTCTCGAGCGCCTTGTTGATTTGTCATCAGGAATCTGGTTGCTAACGCGTCCGTCCCACGGCGGTCCCTGGTTTCCTGACCTTTGACCTCCGTCATCCTCCGTGTTTGGGTGGAGATCGATGTTGAACAGCTGCACAATCCTTGATATGAAACACATACATTTCAACAGTTTTAAGCCAAAAATGAAGATTAGTATTATTATGCTATTGATGAATATTACATACATATTACAATAACACTAGTAAATAATGCTCCGATCCTTTGCTAAAATGAAGATGACGCCTTGAATCAAGATGAGGACGTTTTGACTTAGGTGGAATGCTGCGTGGACTAAACTAAGGCAACGGGAGGAAGGTGAAGAAGTGGGGGCGTGTGTGTGTGTGTGTGTGTGTGTGTGTGTTTGTGTGTGCGTGTGTGCGTGTGTGCGTGTGTGCGTGTGTGTTTACTTGTACTTGCATCAAAGTGAGAACCAAAAAAACGTATTTTCCCACCAAAGTCGGGTCATTTTGACATTTTGTGCGTGTGTGTGGATCTCGTGCTTTTGAAGCTCATAATGAGGAATTAGATAAGCGTCTGAGCTGTTGGTGTGTCACAACCACACTACATTTAGAAATGTGACTTTCAGATTCATTCATCATCTCAGATTTTCGAAGAATTTCCACTCCATAATTGCAGCTGCTTTTAAACCTCAACGTGTCAAATGGTCTGAATCCAGATGCATTTCCTTCACTGACTCGAAGCCAAGACGCCAGTTTACTTGTTCTCTGAACAACAACTACTGGTTTGTAGGAGACACCTGCACTTTCAGGAACTTTCAGTCCAAGTCACACATGATGTGACGTTCTATCAGACAGGTGGCCTTCATCATCTGAGAGCCCTCATCTCCTCTTCATCATTATTCTGACTGCCTCTAAGGGTTTTCCCACAAACATCATGAACCCGTGTGTCATCTCCAGACCGTGTGAACTATTATTTCTTCCTAATTCTGTTGTACTTTTCATTTTCTCCAAATGAAGAGAAAGTCCCGCTAAACAGCCACTAAACCCACTAAACCCCATGTAGGACATGACCGCACTGCTGAGCCACATTACACAACAGAACGTCAACCTGGTGACAAAGGGAAGAAGAACGGGGTCTTAACATGAGGCAGCTGGAGGAGGTCTGTGCAGCTTGGAGACAGTTTATGTAGGAGGCAGGTCAGTGATGCTGCAGCTCAGGGGGAACCACACGCATGAACTCTCACACGAGCAACGCGATGATTCATCACCATCAGACACATCTCAGCTTGTGGTCATTTCTGCTCAAACACCCAATGCTCCACGGCTCCTTCAATCACTCTAACACACAGACAGTGAATCTTCATATCAGCGGCTGCCTGACGGATAATTCATTCCTGTCCACACACACTCACTGTGAGTAAATCTGAATCAGCCTGACGCATTGTGACGAGTGAAGAATGTGAATGTTGTCCTTTAAATGTGTTGCTCTGCACGATGGTTATTAAACCAGAGAGGAGCCTGGTGGAGGCCGTCACAGATCGGACCTGTGGACGCACCAGCTCCGAGCTCCACCGTCCCCACAGCCTGAGCGGCAGAAACCAGCCCGACGAGCGGACGCAGGAAGACGCTGCAGGCGCACAGGAAGTGGAGCGCGGCCGCTCTTCTTCGCTGCTTTGTTCCTGAAAACCCCGCTGCTTTCCTGTTTTCCTTCCTGAAGTTGGCGTCAGGTTGATGCAGACTGGGGAGCCTCATCCATATCAAAGGCAGCAAAATGTGATACTGCATGAAAATTCAATGAAGAACAAAGAAGCAAGGACACAAAGAGAGAAGCTGCGTGTGTTCGTGTTTACATCAGATCAGCTGTGACTTGCTCTTCTCACTGCAAGGCCCGATTCAGGGCCGTCAGGCTTCTCTGGCATCGGTGGGACATCACATGGATATTGCTGATTTTATCTCAGTCGCCACTATTTCAGATTTGCTTTGTTCAGGCTTTAATTTCCCTCTCAGTCACAGAGAATGAATAATACTCACTGAAAAGGGAAATGAATAAAGCTCTGAGAAGGAAATTTAAGATCCAGTGTAGCTGCAATTTAATACATACAAGCAAATAAAAGCACTGTATAAAATGCATGCACTGAAACATTAGGTTCAAACCTGGGTGATTTGCACCAAACCATTTTGATATGAATGATTCATTTCCTTGTGACGGCGCTGACCGCAGATCAGGCGCTGACGGACTCCAGTCTCCTGTCAACAAACTGCGGGTCAGGCGCTGCAGCGCCGGCGGGCGGACAGATGCTGATTGGAGCGCTGTGATTGGTCCGTGTCGGTGGGCGTTTCCGCATTCCGCGAAGCGCTGGCGACGGGAGCGCAACTCGGAGGCTGTGTCGCGTCCGCCAAGAAGCTGGTCGGTGATTCCAGGGGAGCAGCGGTGCGACGCCAGGCAGGCAGCAGGATGCCCTACATGCTGATCAGCACGCAGATCCGACTGGTGCGTCCGCGCAGCGCGCGAGCGGCTCGTGCTGCTTTTAGGAGACGCTCCACGGCCTCCGACACTGGTGATCGGTTCACGTCGCTTTAAGGCCAACAATTTGACGGGCACTGCTTTATGTTAGAAACGCTGGGAACGTTCAATGCGCCGCATGTGTCTGAGTGCGCGTGCTCGTTTTGCGCGCAACAGGTCGCGCACACCACGGCAGCGTCAGCGGCGACCTCGTTCTGAAGCCTCAGACTATTAGATGATCTATTCTTGGACTGTCCAGATGCCGGAGAGCTGCAGGTGCAGACAGAGCTGCGCACGCAACACGCTGCAGATTAGTCAGATTAACGACCTGGTGTCTGTTTGCAGGAGACGGGTCCAACCAACGTGGGGGATGAATACTCCGACCCCGTGGTCATGAATTACCTGGGAGCAAGGAAAACCACCATGCTGGGAAACAACTTGTAAGTGTTGAAAAAGTGCGCGTGCACGTTAAAAGTGACGTAGAGCCGCCGCCCCGCAGCAGCAGCAGCTCAGTCTAGTGTTGCGTTTAAGGACACATCGTTCATCTGTACATGTTGCTGTCAGCTGAGACCAGAACACGTGTAGCAGAGCTGTGACTGTGGTTCAGGGAGGCTCCTGCAGCTTTAGAATAAACTGTTCAGGCCGACGGAGCACAGATCAGTGTTGTCACTGCTGCTGGGAAACGGACCAAGGTGTGGAAGGAAGTGAACAGGCACCAGAACAATTAGCAGCGTTCTGGCTGCTCACTGGGCCTGGAAGCTGCTTCACCCTCTGCCTCTGCTCCTCCAGCTCCGAGTACCACGTGGACGAGCCGCCGCGCCTGGTTCTGGACAAGCTGGAGCGGATCGGCTTCCGCGTGCTGACGATGACGGGCGTGGGACAGACGCTGGTGTGGTGCCTTCACAAGGACAAGGAGTGACGCCGCCGCCGCGTCGCACGTGAGCCGCAGTCCAGAGTCTCTGTCCAGCTTTGTGTTGTTTGAGTTTGTGCGACGCTGCAGCAAAGGATTGTTTGCATTGACGCATATGTACCTACATGATCCTACAACGCTGCTTTTGCAAGTGATTAAATTCTGCGACTATGCTGATTGTCTGTGTACTTGTTAATTGAAGACAACCATTTGCCCGACTCTGACGCCGACCATGTTGAACATGTTGTGTAATAATCCCAGATTAACACGTGCACACAGCTCTATGGCGCCCTAGGGGGACGATGCATGCGCACCGAGAGCCAGGAGCTCAGGTGGTTCCACTGCTGGCCCGGTTCTGCTGGTGCACGCCTGGGTCCAGCCGCTCGCAGCCAGATCTGCTGCCTCTCACATGACCCCCCCCCCGCCCATGCAGCAGGGATCACAATGTGCTGGTGCTTCCCAGTCCTGTGATCACAGAGGCTCCAGATGCTGTTTGAAAACACGATAGCTTTGAAACAAATAATTCAATGAAAGCAGAGAAAGAGGATCCGATGAGGTCACGGCTGTGTTTTAATTGTTGCAGCAGGTTCATCCTCCCTCTGTCCCGCTTCGCATGCAGCCGGAGCCACGGTGGGCTCAGGGCTGGGTCGGTGGTCAGTATGTTTCCTGTAATTATATTTCCTCTGCTGTCATTTAGATAGTTTGTGTGTTTGTGGACTGTTTTTTCCCTTCACATGGCCGGGATATGAAAAAGGCTTTGCATAAACAAAGCCATGTGATGAGGGGATTTTGCAGGAGAGGAGCAGATGTCTTCCACCACACGAGTCCGCTCCACAGCTGGACGTTGTGTAACGGAGCCGCGGACGAGGCAGAAGACTGGGTCCGATGTGGACGCGCCGTCATGTGGCTCCTAAATAACAGAGTGACAAGAGCAAACACCACACACACGCCCCCAAACACAGACACAGCATGACGCCATCGCCCCCGAGGAAGGAACCTAAGCGTGTTTGATGCTCCACAGACACAACAAGAGATGAAGTGTGACCTAAAGTGGGCACGGTCTGCAGAGACCATGAACGAGCACAACTCAGTAGGTGAGCGTTACATAAAGCCACTGTGAAACGACTTCGAGCTCCGCTCAACGTGGGAAAGTTAGAGTTTGAAGCAGCACGTTCCGTGGATGTAGTGTACACAGAGCAGGGGAACAATCATCCAGACCACCAGATCCTAATGGACGGCCTCCAGGCTGCTCGCTTTTCATCACGTGCCGCTCACAAGGAATTATTTCCACAGTCACATCGAGGGTCTGTGGTTTGGATTTCACTGCTGCAACACTAATTTCAGGTTCTGAAACAGTTTGCCAAAAAGAGCAAAGTCCAGCTTTTTACACTAAACTCATTCGGCTGCAGCAATGATGTAATGTCGACACTGACAGTTATCTGTTACCTGATTATCATCCAGCCACTGCATGTCTTCAAGCTCTCTGGTATATTATTGCCTCAAATAAACCACTAATAACGGTCGTCATTCTTCTGGACTCTCCTCTCTGAATCATCCTTCAAAAACACAAGACACTGACTAAAATGATGACTTTAAAATGATTAAAAAGCATTTATTTCACCACATAATGTTGTAGATACACAAACAATAAGCACACACATACAGTACGAGGCTTTATGAAACTAAAGCCTGAAACAGTCTCCTGTGTTATGACCTGGCCGTGTCCTCCTCATCCTCCCTCAGCATCTGCTCTATGAGTCTCTGTCGCTCGGCAGCCTGCCTCATCCTCATCATCACCACGCTCTCGTAGTCCCGCTCGTTCGTCAGGGAGCCCTGCGGGAGACAACGGTGATTGCAGCCATTCAGACGATGCGTGCGCTGAGGCGCTTTTGCCATTCGGAGCGGCAGGAGATAGAGTGAGCCACTGTTTTATTGGATTATGTTCAGGAAGTCTGCGGAGCCAAGGAAGTGTCTCCTTAACAACACAGAGAGCTGGCGCAGAGAGCAACACATGTGTGCGTGAAGGGCTGAGAGGTGAGGCCTCGTGGATGCATCTGGAACGCATCACGGGGACTCCAGCATCCACACGCTGAGGGTAAGAGTGGAAGGGAGAGGAGGGTGGGCGGAGGGAAGTCGCCCCCCCACCCCCACCCCCACGCCGCTTCTGGATTGAGGAAAGCTGCTATTATCATTCCAGTAATGTGAGCTCACCCGTCTGATGAGTAACCATGAAATATCACGCAAACGCCATTAGGTAAATAAACAAGTCAGCATCTTTAAATGAAACAACAAGCGCTCCAGCCTGACCTCTACTGGCCGCTACGCTGAAGTGCACCCGAGCCTGAACTGGTCCGAGCTGCTCTGCTGCTCAGACGCTCGGGGGATTTGTGAGCGTTAGCAGGTGCTTCACGGGTGAAGTGATGCATCTCTCTCAGGATGAGGCCGCGTTCCTCGCCTGCGGTGCTCACTAGCATGTGCATGTTTTGCTGGTGTATCACCGTGTAACCCGCTGCGGACGTATGTGAGTAAGACTGGGGCCCGGGGTGAGTAGGAAACCACGGAACACAAACAAGAAGCCCCCGACAACACAGCGAGCGCACGCCACCGCGGAGGCAGCGCGCGGCTGTGACGTCAGCTCAGCATCAGCGCCACAGCATCAGCGCCACAGCATCAGCGCCACAGCATCAGCGCCACAGCCCAGTCTGACCCTGCGCCAGCCGTGACGCCATGGATCCCACCAGGACCGACGCAGCGCACACTCTCACACTCCCTCCCAGCAGGAGGCCTCTCGCAGCACAGGTGGCCGCTGTGCTGCCGGCACCAGCTCTCAGACGAGCTGCACCTCGCTCCAACGCTTGGGGTGAGTAAAATGTGGGCACTGTGAGACTGACACTATTAATACGGACGCAGGAAGACGCTGCTTCGGCCGAACTCCAAACGGCGGTCGCTCCTCCTGCAGGTACTTCACACACACTGCTGCTCTGCTGAGCTCAGGTCCAGATACGTGTGGGCTGGACTTTGTGTTTGGAGCCGGGGATCAGTACATGAGCGTAAATGATCAACAGAGACATGTGACGGACATGTGCTTGGGCAGTAACTGGATAAATGTGGAATCATCAAAGGCTTTTGTTTTGTTTTGTTGGTTATACAGATACCAGATACCAGAACATGGTTTAACGAGAGCCTCCGGCTCCTTCTCTGACTCCAAACTACAACCATTCCATGATTGCTGCTACTTAACTTTGCGCCGAGGACTCACAACAAATCTGTATCTGACAAGTGGATTACTTCAGATACAGACAGTATAGGTGTCAGATACACTGATCCAGAGGCCGGCAGTGCCTCGAATGGCACAGAGGGCTTCTCCCCCGACCCGCTCCCCGGTCCAGGCTTCTTCCCACCGACCCGCTCCCCGGTCCAGGCTTCTCCCCCGACCCGCTCCCCGGTCCGGGCTTCTCCCCCGACCCGCTCCCCGGTCAGGGCTGACATTTCTCCCTCTAATGTTCTGGGGTGAAGTTAATCAAGGAACTATTTATGTGGGGTGTGTGGAAGCGCGGGCTGGGTTCTGTGTGTGTCACTACACTGGTGGTGTGATTTATGAGAGGCGAAGACTTCTTTGGAGAGCATTTGCGTGAAACTATGTGTGAGTGTGTGGGTGCCCGAGTCCTCCTGCTAACTCAAACAAACAGCCAGCGAGCGGGGTACCGTACACGCAGCACGAGGCCAAGGTGAAATTCCTCTGAGCAGAACTCAAGTGTGGTGGAGGATTAATCATCATTCATTAATAGATGAGGCAGACATAAAACCCCAAAGTCTGGCCTATTACACTGTTTTTGTTAGTGAAGAACAAACACTCCGCAGAGATTAAGGCCCAATTCTACTTCCTGAACTTAACCCTTAAATGCACAGAACCTGCAAACATCTGGATCCTGAATAAAACTCTGGCACAAGACTTCTTTGATTTGACAGCGAGAGCCATGTGTCTGAGGAGGAAACCTCTGCAGATGCAAAGTGAGTCCGTCTACAGGTTATTGACTGTGACAAGCACAATTACACAGGTCAATTATTTTTAAACGCAAGCTTCACAACTTACAGACGCCCTTGAAGGCAACATGGGAGACAAATTTAACGTACAGAAAATAAATCTAAATGTGTATTTACTCATTTTCACCAACTGAAGGAATGAGCACTGTATTAAACTGTCCCCGACAACAATATAAATCCTGGACCGACTGAGTGGAGCTGCGTGAAGTGCAGAGTCAGCAAGTAGCGTTCAATGCTGGGACGTCAAAGTGAGGTGCCATGTCCTGTAAGTGTGTGTTTTTCTATATGAAAGCATGCTTGTGGTTGGACATGGTCATGCTATTGGACAGAACAGAAAGCAGTTGCACGGAGGCAGAGCCTTTAGAAAAAAACAAAGCCGAGGAGACGTGCCAGCAGCGCCCTGAACTCCGCTCCGTTTATGATAGACGATCAGGCAGCCGAGCAGTGGGGACTCGGGGGGTTGTCTCCTTGGTGTCCAAGACATAATTTTGCTTTTATGGCAAAATTATGGCTTTCACATTCTAGGCTTCTGGGAAAGTTGTCTGATTTCAAAATACTTCCCAATAAAACACAAGGGTCCAGAGGGCTGTAAGAATGTAGTAATGTCAGAGCTCAGGCATTAGAACGGACAGAGATCATTTTGTCTGAATGACACACACAAACATTAACGTTTGGTATCTACAGCACTTGTGCCGACTACACTGGAGTCTGTATCATATTGTTTCTGCGCTGTCACGCGCTGATGAGTCTGCCTTTGTGTAGAACGACGCCTGGGCTGCGACTGCTGTCAGTTGAGAAGTCTGTCTAAACTTCCTCTCAGCAGCCAGACAACAAGTTTCTGCTGGAACGCCGTCAAAGAAACTCAACTCATCACTGAGTCATAACTTTGGAGACAAACTGTGAGGACAACAGTGACGACAATGACAAACTCACAAAGAGTAGCAGCAATGAACGACAGACTGACTGCTTTAAAGCTTATCAGACTGTGGGGAAACCACGCATCTCCACGTTCATTTGTATCAGAACCACAGTGGTTTCGTTTTTTACATATAAAACAATCAAACTGTGCTTGCTGTAAATCTAGTTTCTTCTGGGGCTCGATGCAGCGGAAGCTGGAGAACACACAACAAAGGGCCAGAAGAAAATCCACCAAAGCCTCAGTTTGGCCTTCTAGCGCCAGTCAAAGCAATATCTGGAAACAGTTTTTTATCCTAGAGCAACAGAAAACATGCAGCATCCCAGATTTCAGGCCCAGCATAGCTACATGCAACCGCACTGGCCGCTATGGTCAGGCCTTAGAAAGAGAGGCTTGAGCAGAGATGCAGCCAGGCCTAAACCTGAGCCCAGAGGCTGCACAGCAGAGACGACTGGAATTCACCAGCTCCTCGCGCTGATCGTCCTGTAGCGTGAAATCAGCCTGGAAGTGGTCGGATTTGTAAGAGGAAGTGGGATCGTCCCAACAGAAATGTTCAAAAATGCCGTGAGTAAATGTTATGATCATTCGATCTGAGTGAGTAATTGCGTCTGGTGTCCACTGGAGTGAGGAGCAGGAGACACGCCCATTGTTTATTGGATCCGTTTGAAAGCGCTGGAGGAGTGGTGTAAGACATGATTTGTCTATTTCCTTCCCACCATGCGTGTTTATGTTTGGAGAACAATAAAAGGACTGTGGACAAAGAGATTAATAGCAATGTCCCCATTTCAGGGTGGAACTGGAGAATCTGAGCGGCCTCCTGTGATGGCGATTGTAACAACGACACAGGTTGAGAAGAATCCTCCAAACCAGAAGTGAATTATCACAGTGAATGATAATTACTGTCTGTGAGGGCACAACAAAATGCTCTGACGCTGCTGTTTTTAACACAAACAAATTCCACGGAGCGCAAAAACAACGCTCCGGCACGACCTCCGCGGCCGCGCTGCTCCAGCATTCCAACGGCAGAGACAACACGCTGGGGGCGTGAAGATGGGAACGCAACCCGTCGTGCGTGTTGTGAAACCTAGCGTGCCTGTTCATGCATGTCTGCTGATTCCACAGGGGAGCTCCAGCCTCCAGTCAGGCACAAGGGCCCAACGGCGGCAGGAAACCAGGACAGCAGAGGCAGACAATGACACGGAGATTAGAGGTCTGACCTCCTCTGAGTCACTGACCTGTTTGCTCACTCCTGGTCCCTTCTAACGCACGCACGCACGCACAGCGATTCACACTAACCCTCTCTCACGCATCGTCCTCATGTTAAACATGAGCTGAGCTCCATAGTTTGCGCCTTTAATACCTCAGGGGTGACGTCAGCAGCACCTGCATGTTGTGCAGGTGACGGTGCAGCCGAACACCCACCAGGACTGACTGACGCTTCTGACTCACTGCAACCAGGACGACATCACCCGACGGCTGGAAATCCTCTAAAGCGGCCGACTGCGGATAGAAACTGAAGGAACGGAAGAATAGAAACTGTGCCTGAATGCATCATCACGCCTGCACTATGACCTCACCTGCTTATCTCTTAGGCAAATTAGACTTTCACCAGCAGCACACCTGTAGGATCCTGGAGCTCAGACTGTGAGGGCTCCATTCAGGAAGCAGGCGGCTGAAGGTAGGACCCTCCTCGGTTCTGATGCAGCAGCGTTCAAAGTGAAAGCTGGCCTGCGTGTGGATGAGTCCATCATTCAAACCGCCTGTTGTTGTGTTTCAGGCTGTAACGGCTCAACAAGCCCAGTCATGTCAAAGAAGAGTTTCTCAGGTTGCACAGGTAGAAACAACCTCGTTTCCTGACAGACATGTGAGGGGCTCAAATGTCCTGCTTTTGATCCTCAATAACGGTAAGAATCAAATAACAAATCTTTGTCTCCTCAGGTTTTACTTGCGTCAGTGACTGTGTGAAAGGAAAAATGTAAAAATTACCGCTTTTATCTCAAGACGCTTTCATCAGAATGACTCGTGATCCGCCGTAAAGACGAATCATTTACGCCAACGCGGAGGTGGATCATTCAAACGACCCCGGTTTATTGGGCTTCTTTAAGATTACTTGGCCATGAAGTGTTTCCTCGACACGATAGTCGTGGCTGGAATCCTGAGCCTCCACCTCGGCCAAACTGACGAGTTGGGAAAGGAATGCTGTTGTGTCGATGCGCTCCAGTCTCCCGCTGCTACTAAAGTGCCGATAAAACCTTTACAGGCCAACAAAACCTGTTTGCTGCAGTGATTTACAAATTTACAGAGTGAGTGTTTCAAGTCACGAACACAGATCTAATGTGGGCAGAGGAGACTGTAAAATCACAGACACTGAGTGGATTATCTAATCGCCATGGAAGCGCTGATGAACTGAGCTCTGTTTTACTCTAAATCTCTACAGGTCACGGAACAAAAAACACTATTGACTTTTAATCCAGGTTTTTAGTTATTGTATCATTTCGCTTGAATGTTCTTTTGGTGGAAGAGAAATTTTGATAACATAAAATAAACTAAATATTCGCGTGATTCATGAAATATTTCCTACCTTCCAGAGCCAGGGTGTGTAACCTTCATACCACGTCTAAATAAACTGACTGCGAGCCAAGCTACTAATAACTGTCTGTACATGATTCTGCCCTCATTGTTTCTGGCACAACTTACAGTAAATCCTCACGATCCTCCAAAACAAACATGTGAAGAGACACAACAGCTCACAGCAAGATAAGTGCTAATAGGAGAAGTATACTTTGTAGCTTGTGTTGCTGGAAGTCTTAGATTAAACGTCCTCTGAAGGACATGCAGCAGAGCACATCTGCCTAAACCTGTTCAGTTTAGCAAGAAAAGCTCCACAGCAGAGTCAAGTCCAGCAGGTGCATGAAGCTGCTGATTCACATGGAGCAGACGGACATAATCCAATATTTACATCTGGAGCAGAATTAGAGGGCAGGCACCGGCTCAGACCTCAACGTTACAGCGTGATGAGAGGGAGACCTGGATTATCAGACACCGATAACCACAAATTATCTTCACAGGAAATGAGGCATCGCTGTTTGGTGACGTCAAATTCTCTCCTGTCTGTTTTGCTGCAGGTGACTTTTAATCTTCACCCTTTACGGAGGATTTATAAGGACTGCCTGTCAAAGGAAGCCAGGAGGGATCTATACAAGGACAAAGAAATCTCTGTCGTTCTCAGCCTGATCTGCCAAGATGCCGCTCAGAACTTCATTCCACACAAAGCCGTCCTCCGGCCGCTGGCCCAGGAGCTCCAAGCGGCGCGAGGTGCTGTCCGTCAACATGATCAGTTTACCGCTGGCCGATTTCAGACACATCACACATATTGGCAACAATGCCCACAGAGACAGCTTCGGGGACCTGTCCTTCCTAAAGATGGGCCACAGTCTGCTCCTACATAGCTCTCGGAGCGAGCAGAACCTCTTCATGGCCTGCGCTCCGCCACCAAAGCCCCCTCGGCTCAACGTGGTCGAGACCAATGGCTCGGAATCCTCGGACGGCTCCGTCGAGCCCCAACGCAGCATCTGCCAGAAGAGAAAGAAATGCACCTCTTTGCCCCTGCTGGACAACGAGGAGGAGGAGGAGGACGGGTGTCAAACTGGGAATAACGCGGCCAAGCAGCCACTCAGTCTTGGACCTGAAAGCGTAGCTTCAGGCAAAAATAAACTCTCAACAGAGACCTGTGACAAAACTGGACAGAAGACAGAGGACGACAGCGGCTTCTCGTTCAGCCTTGACCTGGGTCCATCCATCTTGGATGATGTTCTTCAGGTAATGGACAAACTCCACAACTAGATGGACGGCAACTTATTGACTTAAACAATGATACTTTGGACAAATCAATATTCTAGTGGTAACTGTTCAAATAACGATGAATATATCCTTGTGTATTAACCCAGGACGATGCAGAGACAAATGAAATGGGAAGTGCCATTTCAAGATAAAATGTTAATTTGTAAAAGCAATAATGAAAGAGACGTTCAAGGAGACCCAGGTACTGTGTGTATATTACACTGTGATGCACAGTTGTACATACAGTGCAACAGGTTAATAACAAATCTTTAATTGAAAAAGACTTTTAGAGCTTCAATTTTCCTTCTTTTGCAAATATAAGCTCCCAAACGACACAGCACCGAAGACGGCTGTTAAGACTTAACGCTATTGTGTTTTTAAAAAAGAAAAAAAGCTGCGGCGAGAAGCCAAGGTCCTCGAGCTGCGATGTCTTGGCTCTCGGCGTGCTTGCCAATCCACCGAGTGCAGACGGCAATTTTTCCTCCGCACGCATCCCAGAGGCCCCACTCAAAGGTGGACAAGGTACCGTACCCCCCATCTGTCATTCCAAGCAACGCAGTGAAAACAAACACGCCGCTCTGCTTCCAATAAAAGCCAAGCAGTGGTGGCAGGTTGGGCGGCAGACCAAGCAGGCCACAGGTCCAGGACCTCCACAAGCGGCACAGAAGGCGGTTTTCCTAGCTGCAAATCAGAGTCTGATGCACTTGCGAGTGGCACAGAAGGAGGGAAGCGGTAAAAGGTTATGTGATACTTCCACATATGCAGGGGGCGTCGAGGGAGCAGGACCAGAGACATCCATTACTGCTGAATAAGTCTGATGAGGATTTAAACACTACCGTCTGACCAAATAGGCCCAGACATGAGAAACATACATCTCACACATGCTGGCACAGTGTGTGTGTGTGTGTGTGTGTGTGTGTGTGTGTGTGTGTGTGTGTGTGTGTGTGTGTGTGGTCAAACTGGTACTTGTAGAGTGTCTATGCTCGTTTGCCACAGGTTTGTGTGTGCATGTGCATGCGTGTGTATCTGTTTTAAATTGAATACCATTGATCCAACTTCTTATACATTCAAATGATAATAACATGTTGCATTTAAAATACACTGTTTGATACTATGGGAAGCAACAAAAAGCCTGTGTTCAGCTCCAGGACTGGTGGTTTTGTGCATAGCTGTGCTGGGTGTCAACATTAAAGTAAATCTTGTGTGAGATTATTCACGCGCTCTGATGGACTGACGTTTCTTTGGCTTGTCAATTATCATGAGCTACCGAGGAGGCAATAAACTGTGTCTATCACTATCATAACAGCTCCTCGAGAAATTATAGAACTGGACAAGCAGCACAGTGTGATTCCAAGGCAAACAGCCACACGAGCCTGAATTAGACACGTCAAGCAGGTTTTATGTATAGTCACGAAATGTGATGAAACCCAGTAATCGAGCCTCTACAGCACCTGCTGTAAATCATTCAGTTGATAACCAGGGTGCAGTAGAATCATATAATACTCTTTCAAAAAGTCACATATGGATTCTTACGGGGAAGAAGCTTCAAGGACTCAGCATAAAGAATCGCACATAAACCTAAGTTCAACAAGTGTTCGGCCACAAGACTGATGTGAGAAGAAAGAGCCCATAATTGAAGGCAAATTATCTTGTCTGCGCTGTACGTATTGGCCAAGCTGTGAAGAATCCCATCACATCTGGGAGCACTCATACAGAAAACCAAGAAACGCTGTCGTCTTGCCAAGGAGAAGCTCTTTGTTTTGTCAGGTACTGAGTGAAAAACTAAAAATATTATTGCGGCAAATAGGACGCATGTCCTTTGGCAGCATGACAAAGAATGTGAAGCTTCCTCAAGCGGAGTGTGTTCTTTTAATTTCTATTTAAGTGAAGTCCTAAACTGTCATTCAGTAGTAATGACTGTAACACAGACTCACACTGTATCAGAATCAGACAGTGGGTCAGAACAGGTATAGATGCGTATGAACCGCCACATTCGGGCCCTTTTCTGCAGACTTGAGGCCAATGTTCGGTGACAGTGCACTTTTCAATCACTAGGCTGTAAAAACAATCCTAGTGCATCTGTTTAATGTTGCAGGAAGCCTATAATGGCTTTCCAGCTCTAGATCAAAGCAGCAGCCATTGGGAGGATTCGCAGTCATAATATGGTACGTTAACTCAACAATAAACCATTAATCAAGTAACAGTGATTAATGATGGCGCAAACATTCCATCTGCCAGTAAAAAGGCACATAATTATCCAAGATGGTGTGGGAGCGGCAGAAACTACTAAAAGTCCATTTAGTTACTTACATGTTCTACACGGACAGCGGTTCGGCAGGTTTCCCCTCTGACTGAAAATCACGGTGCAGCGCAGTTCAAGGTGTCAGAAGGATCAGGGGGCGGTCTCAGGTTGAGGACGCTCCATTAAGTGCCTCGCACAGGCCTCAGATTCATTTATCAAAGCCAGAATAGCTGGAACCGGAGCCAGGGCTGAAGTCATTCATGTGTGTCTACAAGCTCCCTGCACTGAGAGCGACTGTGAGCGCCGTGTTTGGATTGATGAGGTTAAAGGAGCACGTCCTCACCCAGGCTGCTCCGGTGTGATTGCAGCTGGCCGGAGCGTAGGAGTTAGTCGACCCGAGAGGGGTCTGACTTTCAGATTCCTGCTGTAGGACCTCCAAGGTTCTGGCTTCTCTTTAATGCTCTCACTCAGAAGGTACCCGCATCCACTGAACCAGGCCAGATGTGGATCAACATTATTAATATCTACACTGGTTATGTCATGAGGGGCCTCCTCAGTGAGGAGCATTCTCACTGAGGACCAATGTGAAAATTACGCCACTGCAGCAGTGTTTTCATACGTAGAGGCAGAACACAGGATAACAATCGACTCAGCTATCTCTAAGGCAAACAGGGTTACTAGAATAACATTTAACAAGATTAGTGTGACAAGTCTCACAGGGCAGCCGCGTCTCACATGCTGGTCCTGACAAGGGCTTTAGACGGGAGAGCGGGGTGAAAGCCAGTTAAGCTGGGGGTTTAATGACCCGATCACACGTAAAGATCACAGCAGCGTAGGAGACACAGACACGGCAGAAACAAAACATCCCCTCATCTAAATGTAATGAGACAGAAAACTGTAGATTCTCTAGCTGGAATGAGGTTATACTCAGGGAATGGAGATAATGCTCTGGCAGCGAAGATGAAATACGAGGCATGTAAAATCCATTAAAAAGTAGAGATTGCGATAGAGACTACTGTGATTTCTAAGTCACCAGAGGAAACACATCACAGGGAAAGTACATTTCCTCAATAAAACCTTGTGGGTTTGTGCAGAAAGAATGCACAAACCTTCTGCAGGCACAAACCTGTAACTTCCTCATATGGACACACACTCACCTGGCACCAGCGAGGGCATTTAATCCCCCTCACGTGCCAGGCTGCCATTAGTGCACTCGGCTTCTCCTGCGCTCAGAAGAGAAGCGCAGCATTCCTGGGGTGTCTCGGGTCAGGCACATAAATTTGTGGTCCATCAGAGCTTTTGGGCCAATGCCTCAACGCTGCAAAGCAAATAAACTGTGGTCCGTTTAACCAAACACATTGTTCTAGGCCAGATGAGGAGAATGCAAGCAGTGGGGCAATCTTCACGCATCTGATGCAAAAAGAAAAACCTCAGAGGATTTATGTATCTCTGCAGAACAGTGTTTAGGCAACAGTAATTTGTGCTGGAAGTGAAGAGCATGGGGAGAGCTGCAACACTGTCAGTCATACGATACCTGTGAAGGCACGAAGTGGCCGGGCTGAGACGCTGGAGCCGTGACCTCAGGTTCTCCTTCTAGCCACGAAATCTTCAACGGGTTTCCACTCAGGCCGCTTTCATTCTTAATTGCAAGCTCCTAAACACACAAGATAATCCATTAGTCACTTAAAATACAAGGACAATTTAAATGTATTCCACCTTCTGGCATATGTTAAATAAGTTCCAAGCCAGCATTTTTATACAGTGACGTTGTTTTATACAGTTTTGTACAGTGCACGTATGAAAAACACACGTGGACACGGACAAACTTTGCCTTTAATTGGTGCAACACTGGAAGCAACAATGTGAGACGACCGAACGGACAACGTGCCCAGGTCCTGGTAAACTGACAGACAAGCTCCACTGGCAGAAACCACATGTGCTGAGGAAGCCACAAGAGAAATGCAGGGCCTGAGGATCCAGACAGAGAGGAACCCACTTCACCAAGTGAGCAAACAGACTGTCCTGAGGCTGGGAAGCCCACGACAGGTGCCACTCTCTGGAGTAATCACTTAGAGGCAGGGTCATGGTAAACAAATGTGGCTCCATGCAAATGTCTGCTGGGGAGGAGATTTTCATGGATGAACACAGAGTAAAGAGAGGAAACAGAATGGAGATGAGTAAGATACTTACAGCTGCTCTAACAGTTGCAAATTCAACCACAGCACTTCCTTTCTTCTTATTAGATACAATCACATTCAAAACATCTCCATACTAGAAGTAAAAAAAGAGGCAAAATAAAAGACAAGTCAAATAGAGGAAGAGTATGCAGAACATTCAAATTAGTATTTCCTTTCACAGCACAAACCAAAACCATGAAAACACAAAGCACATGCCGACTCAAAGGCTGAGAACACTGGTGAATGCGACCAACTTCTGGAATAAAAGGATTCAATCTGTGTTTAGTTATTAAATCTCTATTGATACGGTTCATGTGTTTGGGACTACGCCACTTTGAATGCAATAATCACTGATGTACAAAAGTAAATTCACTGTGACTATGTAAAAGAAAAAGACAGCGGGACTGGATGTGATCATTTAAGGTAGGTCAGTGTTTAACAGCATTTTGGGCAATAATGCTGCGATTGGATTAACCTCATCCCCAACATTAGAATGGGAAGAAAAAGCTGAGTGAAGAGCGAGTAAAATCAGGGTCAGAAGCACATTTTAGGAAGGAAGGTTGAACCAGATTCCTTCAGCAAAACCAACATTTTTAAAAATTCCCTGAAGTTTGTCTCCACTATAACTACAAGCTTTGAGAATGTGACTGTGAAAATGTATCTCTCTGAGAACGCTGGTCCAGGAATGCGTACGCTTGGTAAGGACACTGTGGAGCACGCCAACACTGACAAAGGAGC
Organism: Betta splendens; assembly: GCF_900634795.4. NCBI lineage: Eukaryota > Metazoa > Chordata > Actinopteri > Anabantiformes > Osphronemidae > Betta > Betta splendens. The sequence continues at coordinate 1,737,327 of NC_040900.2, read as the reverse complement.
CCTCTGTTTCATGGAACATAAATATATTAACATGTTTTTCCCCTTAAATGAAGATATATTATTTCAGCCAGCCAAGCTCCCTCACGTATACAAGTACACACATAGTGTACTGCTTTCCCACACCGTTAGCTGTCACTCACTGGACTGTGCCATTTAAAATGTTTTTATTTCCCTAAAAATCAAGTGCTTATGAATCTTAAAAAGTAATAATCATCTTTTCCAGGCGCTCCTCAGCCCTCCTGCCTCGACCGTATTGATTGAGTGCGTGCAGAGCGGAACCTCAGACGCCTTTTTCCAAACAGCTTGACGTCAGTGACACTCGGCCCGTCCTCGGCGGAGGCCGACCTGTGCCCCACCAAAAGCCTGCGTGACGGATCGCAGCGTAAGTTTGCATGAGAAGAGCGAATTTCCAAATGCTCCCTGGGCACTGATTAATCACCTGGTAAGCAGGGCACACACAGTGTTGTGCATGGCTTTAAAAGGGCACTACAACATTGCCCTCAGCACTTTCACTGCAACAAAACTTAATGAGCCTTGTTTAAGGGAAAAAATAAAAGCCTCTGCAGCACTGATGTCATGCAGACCTCATGGCCTGATGCAGGCAGCTTTGTTAGTTTGGACACAAGAGATGTTGCAAGTAGAAACACAAAACCTAACATATTTATTTTTATTTGGGTCAGTACCACACACTGTTGCAAGCAGCACTGCCTACAAGTCCTGATAAATCTGGCTTTAATTATTAGTACATTACACAGAATTAACAGCACCTTCTGTAGAAGTCTCAGCAGAACATCCTGAGCATAGCCTCCGTTTGATTCGTCATCTTTCTTACACTTCCACTTCAACTAGAAACAGAAAGTGGAGAGAAGAGAAAGAGGTTATTCATGAGAACTTTATGGAAATAAGAACTGCATGATAAGAAGTAAACACTGAAGCTCAGCATCACCCTGGCACCGAGAACTCTCCATTCATGCTGAGGTTGTCAGACACACAGAAAGGGCAAATCTTAAAACATGAACCACTGGACCAGAGTGACTTATTTGATACCCAGAATGAAGTGATTCAAAGGTGTCTGAGGTCCTTCATTAACCCATTTGCTTGTTTCTGATTCTTGATAGCTGTCATACTGCACTTTATATTTTTTGCTCTTGAAAGTCCTATTTTTGCCTAATATTTTTAGACTTTTAATAATTTCTCTTATCTTGTGTCCTGTCATTAAATAATGTCTAATGTGAATTCCTGTAGGAGCGATATTGGACCACTTCTCACATCTATTAACAGCCCATCTAGTCTAGCCAGGAGCGCACCAAACACTGGATTAGTAGTATAAATGGCAAGCAGCGAGCGTTGACTCAGCTCCAGCATTCTGCTCATTGTCAGAGAAAAAAACATTTCTGGGAATTTCCATTTCTTTTTTTACCAACAATTACAGTTTAAAATGTACCTTCTTCTTCCAAGAACAGACTCATGCAACCACCGATAACCTTCTCGCCCACTCCTACACTGTTGCGTTGACACAGTTGTATGATGTGAAGCCTGTGGTTTGCTGTGTGTGTTCTATTCTGTAGCTCGGTCAGGACTCAGCAGCAAAGACAGACCACTCTATGCTGTTCCCATGTCCATGATGCAGTCTGTGTCCCTCTCAGTCCCACAGATGTTGTTTGTATCTTTAACTGAGCACACAAACATTGGGGAATATGCTTCTGCATTAGATAGCTATCATATTTTAAAACCAGATTTAATATCTAAACACATTAGCTAACATCCCAAGTGTCCGGTAATACGCTCAGGCTTGGCCGTTTCCAGGAGGAAATGCAATAAGCCCGTTTTTGGCACGGCTACAGGTCTTCTGACGATACCGGGCCTGCTCTGGAGGAATGGCCATTAGAACAGCCTGTGCACTCAGCGGTGAGACAGCATATGTGGTCTCCAAATAATAAATCACAAATGTCTACGATTTTATCCCAGTCTCTGCTGAGGTTCTGTCTGCATTTTCACTCAGATGTAGCAGTTGCTTCTCTCTGCATGGTTCTTTAAGGAACCTACCTTCAGTTTTGGGGTGACTCCGCTGTTATTGGAGCATCTGTCTGATCCTGTGGAAAAACAGTGGGCAGACAAAGAAACAATTGACTTTGTGCCGCAGAGAAATAAGGAGCTCAGGGCAGCTCATGCTGATGACTTTGCTGTCACATTGTAAATGTATGGCTTATGCTGTGGTGTGATGAGCCACTGAAGTGCGTGTAAGAGCAGACCTAGCGTCATGTAGGGAGGAGCTGACTGCATGCAAACACAACCTCACAAGTAGCCTGTTCTGTTAAATACACAGTTCCATAGCTTACATACTTCTCTGAGGGCAGTCCCCCGTTTGCTGCAGCTGCGCTTCTCTTTCTTTTTGGATTTGCTCTCTGACCAGCCGTTGTTCCTCCTCAAGCTGCCTGGATCCCTCCTCCCTCAAACGGGCGATCTGGTGAAAACAGACAACCAAGACACATGTGATGTACACTGAGCAGATGTACTGACAGCATAGTCATAATCTTGACTCTTCATCGTGCGCTGATGTAATTCAACATCTGCATGCGCTAGTCGTTTCCAAACAGCTATGTTAATGTCCTCTTTTTCCAGGACAGTGTACAGGCCACCTTATTTTATCAATTAAGGCAATAACACCTTGACACGAGACTGAAAATGGAACCCAGCCACCTCCTTGTTAGCTGCTCCCCCATGGCACCTGGCCACGTATTTATATGTATTAAGTACTTTTACCGCACGCCATGACTCACACTGAAAGCATGCGCACCATTTTTATTCTGAAGAAAGTGCACTAAGTCATGCAATCACCTAATGGGTTTACTGATAATTATGAGATGGCAATGAGAAAACAACTTCTCTTTAAAAGAGCCTTTGTTCTTGACCCAAGTCTTAGGCAGAGTTCAAGCCAAGCAGAGGGGAGCATTTGACAAAGACCAGGATAAAAGCACCTGGGTGATTGAGAGTTTCCTGGATGCGATGAAATACCTTATTCCTTGTTGTTGTTTTTAATTTTTTTTACTCAGTGTGTGGTTCAGTACCGTCCCTCAGATCCTTCCTATAAACGTCTTACCTCTTCTTCAAGAGTTCTTGTAATCTGCACCACGCTCTGGCTCTGAGCTTCTGCTTGTCGCTCTCTGGCTTCCAAGTCTGTTACAGCAACACACAAGGTTCTGTAATGTCCTCATTCACTACTGATCATCTAAAAATGTACCTTCTAACTAACAAAGATTATTACAGTCAATGCCGGTTTCCCCCTCACTTAAATAAGCCAACCTTTGTAAGGTTAGTTCTAGGGCAAATTTAAAAATAAAATCAGGAAATCGATAGTCTTAAGATGCTGTGAGAAACCAAAAAGGACTCACCAAGCTTAATTTTTTTTCGCTTATCATCTAGTTTCCTGTTTCTTTCTTCTGCTTGTTTCTTGGCAGCACAAACCTTGTCATAGGCAGCCTGAAAACAGAACAGAGACCGACATGCATTGTGTTAGAGTGTGTGTGTGTGTGTGTGTGTGTGTGTGTGTGTGTGTGTGTGATCTTACCCTAGCAGCGGCGTCCGTTAGCACCTCGAGAGCCTGGGACAACTGGTGGAAGAGCTCCGCTAGAAGAAAGTGAAGGACAGTTGAAAGGATTTGGGTTTTCATGCGAGCACCACTGCTGTGAGCAAAAAATATATAATAGATAGTAATAGAGATTAAAATAGTGATAGCGATGCTGATATGTGGAGGACAAGACTGCTGAGTGAAAGAAGCATTAGATTCTTGAATGACACAGCCACACACACACACACACACACACACACACACACACACACACACACACACACACACAAAACTCAGACATACACGCACGCAAACACACAGAAACGCACCCAGGGGACAACAATCCGGCTCCCATTCATACACGCGTCACACACAACTCTTGCACTGCACTAGTCAGGCTTAATCATTCACTTATGGGAGGCCTAGAGCACCGATCCAGTTACTGCCTGTGGGGACTGGCAGTGCACGCTAAATGGGGGCTCTGGAGATCACGCTGCCAGCGGAGGTGGTCAGATTACCTACACGCATATAATGGAGCGGAATGCAACCGAGTGGGGGCGCCTGGCGTGCCCACGGAGCCGCTCCGAGTGCCGCTATATGTGGGGGGCTGTGGAGTCAGCACGGTGGGTGGGGTCTTCATTCTGTGAGAGGCCCTGACCCCAGCGTTACCTCTTACATGCATAGAGCTTCCCCTGAGGGGCAGCCAGTCCTAAGAATGGCTCCGCTCTCGTGCAGCACGCAGAGGTCCGTCGGTGTGTGGGTTCAAGTGTAGAGGCCCTCCAAACCACTTCGTTTCCATTTCTTGGAAACCGACCCCCTGCCTTTGTATTATCCCTCCCAACTCCCCAACACCACCAACTTCCAAGATTTTTTTCTTCCTTACATAATCTTGTCTGAACCATCCAGCAACCACATAAACCTCCCGTTAAAACATGCCTCATGACCAGACTTTTGTCCGAGCCGCTTTTTTTCAAAGCTACATTGAGATTTCCTGGTCTAATTATTGACATGCTGGTGAGCGACAGGCCACAGAAGGACTCAGAACCAAGGGGCCTGGAGCGTGGATGGTGATGTGGTGTTAGACTGGTCCTGCTAGAAAGCCAGCAGGGAACAGAGGCTTTGGTCGGACTTCCTACAGGGATACTGATTCTAGGTTGTCTGTCTGAGTTAAAAGAGCTTCTCTACAAGACGCTGTGGTGCGGATTCTCTGGAGCCTTATGGCTGATTGATAATTTGATTGAGCCTAATTATCATTAAACAATAAACTGTAAACAGTAAGGTTGCTGTGTGACTGATCACCTACCTGCTTTGGGGTTGTCTGGGTTCTTGTCTGGATGGCACGTCAAGGCTTTCTGTCGATAAGCCTTCTTGATCTATGAGGGAAGCAGAAAAAAACCACGGGGTTAGAGAGACTGGAAAATGCTAATCATCCACATAAGCGCACACTTTGTCCATGTGAGTCTTCTTTCTCTGGTATCTTTAGCCAGTCGCCCTTGGCTCAGAATACCCAAATCTGAATAATACGTTGTCCCACTGAAATAAACGCTCCACCTTGTAACAGTCTGGACAAGCGATGCTGGTCTGGTGTTTTGTTGGCTGAAAGCAGCACCTGAGTTGGTCCTGTGCTTCGTGTCCTTTTGACATATAATTTTGACATATTGTTCATGGAATCCAGCCACGACAACACATAGTGGGAAGTGAATTACACACAGAAAAATATCAAACTATTCTCAGGCCCGCTGCCAGTTTGCTAGAGAAATGTGGCCCGAGGTGCAGCCTAATATTAGTCCATATTTGTCCAAACTTAAAAATCTGTTACAATAACACACACAAACAAAGTGCCGTTGTCTAAAACAAATTTGAAAAGGCTGCCATTAATATTTTAGGCTGGTAGCCAAACGTTCAGGGGGCTGAAAAACCAAAGTGGAAAAACTAAATGATACCTCTGAGTATTGAAGCATCGTATGAAGTTTTAGTTATAGTTGCTTTTTTTTACTTTGGGTCACTTGGTGGAATGTTAACCATTCACTGGCCCTAGTAGGGATCCGCTAATGACAAGGTGGTTTTTATTAGAGAAAGTGGAGCGCGCCACGCAAGCCTTCTCAACGTATGCATCGCATGCTAAGGACTTGGCACATGCGCCGCCCATACTTCCACCTCAGACACAAACACACACTGACCTACGCTTTCTCACCAGTCGTAATCAAACACGCCAACCTCCTGCATGTTTTCATGGAGCCCCTTGGTGCAAATCAATCTCCTGCCTGTACACTGCAGGCCACTGAATCTGGGAGCTTATTTCTTTGTGTCTGGGAAATGTCTGCACTGAACACCTTGTCCTTTGGCAAATGCAATTTTCCCCCTTGTGAAGGTTATGCACCGTTTTATACTTAGAATGTGAGGGTTGAGGCAACTATACTCTGAGGGAGCTGAGCAGAATGGTGTAATCCATCAGTGTCTGAGCCTGTTTAACAGCAACTCCTACAAATGCCCATGACAGACATTTTAGACACATCAGGATGGATGTCCTATGTCCAAGGGACAAGAGCAAGTCCTCTACATAATAAGATGAAATCTGCATTCCTTTAGTGAACCCTCTAGAGATTATCATGGCTCAACTAGTTCCTACATGTCACAAGTCCTTTCTTTCATCCAACAGTCAGCATCCCATTTATCCCTGGTTGCAGTTCCAATAGTAAATGAGAACCTGGTTCAAGGGAAGACTAGGAGACCAGACATCATTACTGCATGTTTACCCTTGCTGCCTGGCACACAGGGTTATGCTATTTAAATGCATGTCTTTGTGACTGAGAAGTATGTACGTACTGAAATACAGTGGGAGCCGTGTCCTCAGCTCACACTCACTCTGCTCTCATGCAATTCATCACCTGCTGACAAGATAAACAAGCCTTTGGATCTGCTGTAAATGTAGCATATGTTTGACAGCGTTTGGGGAAATCTCTGGCCAGATCAAATATTGGACAACGTGTCATCGTGGATGCGTTCATGGTGGAGAGGAGAACAGCCATGTTGCACATCTTCGTCTTCCTCTGATTTATATATCCAGTCAACACACATGTCTCTAGATTTCACTTAATTATTTAAACTTTTCCTTTTCTCTCCATCTCCCACTACTTTCATCATTTCTCCACTCCCTCAAGTATCATTTACAACATGTTCTCTACTAGACATACACTGCTGTTTTGTTAAATAACAGGATTATCCTCCTAAATGCTGTAACACACAAGATTTAATTGATTTGAGAAAGCACAGACTTGGACACACAAACTAGAAGCTAAAGAGGATTCTAGTTTGAAAGAGATAATCTGAAACGCAGATCCCTGAATTAAATATCAAACATGTATTTATTCTGTCTGATGTAAAAGACCTGAAATAATAAATGAGTCTAGTCTACAGTCCTGTAGTTCCATTCATAGTCAGTCAATCACAGGCTGTGACATTCCAGTCTGACCAGCATTTATTACCAGTTAATCATACACCAAGGTCAACAGCAGCAATCATAGAAAATAACACTAAATAGAAGCCAGAGAAAATGCAGAATGCGAATTCCCTGAATCAGTACAGTGTTCTACAAGCTGTGGCTCATCCCACATAAACAGGCTCTGGAAGAGCTTCTTCCGCTTTCTTATAAATAACATAAACAACAAGCTTGATAGCGGCGGTGAAGTGTGGGCCAGGACACTGTTATAAGTAGCCAATTTAATGACATTTGTCTTCACACACTTGATTGATTTTGGAGCTCCACAGACTTCGTGCACTACACATACGCACATAAACCCTTGCTATCTCTGTCGAACATCACGAGACCCCACAGAAAAAGACTTGTGCATCTTGGAGTTTCAATTTTGCCCAAGCCACAACCGCTAACTTCCTCAAGGATAATCCTCTGGGGAAGGCAGGACTTTGAAATCCAATTAAGAAATTAACTTCTTCCCTCATTTTGGCAGTGATTGTAATTTCCCTCTGGGCTTGTGGATTTTAGATGATGGAAACTGTGAGAAGAGGTGGTTATAGGGATGGATTTAGGACATCATGGTGAACCGCTGTAGGCTGGGAAATGAAATGTAGAGAGCTGATGGAGCTTCCCAACGATCCAAGCATGCTAAAATGTCATCGAGTAGACAAACGGTGGAAAGTGATGGTCCTAACTATGAGTAGAAGAGCAGCAATGTAGTGTGATCACATTTTAACTGATAACAGAGTGGTCTAAACCTCTGAGACCACCAGTAACCACGTCCATTTTCCTACATTAATTGATGCATTTACTATATTTTTCTTGCAATGCAAAATGAGAGCTTAAACATAAAGGTGTCAATGTTTTTTTTGTTTTTTTTTGGGTTAATTTGTTTTCTGTCCGGCAGTTAACAAGTAGGATGTATTAAGCGGAATGTCATATTTTGATGGACAATTTTGCTTTTTCAAGAGAAGTATATAAATAATACATATAATGCTGTTGATTAATGTTTTATATTAGTTTTTATCAGTCTTTATATTTAGGATGGTTGGCAAATAGGTTGAGTCTGTGTGTGTGTGTGTGTGTGTGTGTGTGTGTGTGTGTGTGTGTGTGTTTGTAACTGCAGTACTGTTGTTAACTGTTAAATTAATATTAATACCAAGGTGTCAAAGTTAAGAGCAAGCAAAACTGCCACAAAGTTGATATTTTGCCTGGTTCTTTTTAGATGTTTTTACATGTTTTACATGTTTTTTACCAATTTTATTATGTGAATGGCGTTTGGGGGAGTTGCAGGGTTTAGATTAAAAATACGAATTAAATTGGACAATTCCAAAAGAATTGCTGATGAATTTGGCCTTTTTAGTGATTTAATATCAATTGCATCTCTCCAGTGTTTAACTACAAATAGTGGATGATAATGAAACCGTAAGCGGTGCGATGTCGCCCCCGCTCGGCCGTTTGGTGGCATCGCAGCCGGTTCTTAATGGAGTCTTGTCTAAGCGATCATTATTTTCCTCACAGAAAAGATAACTGCTGTTCCCCGTTGACGCCGTGACACGGGGGTCACCGTGTTTCTACACACTGCTAGAAGCGCAGAGCAGGGCTTTTCGCCGCTGAGGACCTCGATGTCACCGCACACGTGGAGGCTGGAGCCAAACGCCAGCTCCTGTCGTTAACACTGCTTTTAGGAGCGCGTGTCTCCTCCGGGTGCGTCCGCTAACGCCACTAGCTCGTTTAAGGGCAGCTGGTGCTCTGCGTTGTGGCCAGTTATTAGCTGCTAGCTCGTTCACGCACCTCTTTCGCTGTAGCAGAGCTTTCGATGCCGAGTAACCCGTACAGGTCCATGTTCAGGATGTCCTTCGCCTTTCCAGACATGGTTGTTAACGAACGACTTCAAGTCTAATACAGAAAACGCAGAAAGAGAAACGAAACGGTCCCGTTAAGCTAATTCAAATGTTTGTTATGGTTCCAGTTCAAAGGAGCACGAGCGTGACGTCTTCAACCTTTCACCTCGGATGTGCAATGCAGTATGGGAAATGGAGTCTTTCGAACGTACCACGTAATCCTGTAAATAACCATAGCATTTTTAAATTCAGTTTTATAATCTTTGAGTTAGAAATTTAAGCGCTGCCAAATTGAACTTGTCACATTTATTATATTTTCTGTTTTATTTTAGGTAAATTTACATTCAATGGTGAGTTTAGGTTGAATGAAATAAATGTATCTTTTTCTTCACATCGGTTAAATCAACAGTAAGACTCATATGGTCCTCTACAATCATGGAATATTTAGATACCTTAATATGTTTAAAGAAATAACCACACAACACAACACACGCGTGTTACCCACTCTCTCCTACACACAACAGCACTGGGAGCATATTAGAAGTACATCTGGTATTCCACATGTGGGTGCTTGGAAAAAAAGTGTGACATCTGTGTAGAATTGACTTCTGTATTAGTCATATCTGTGTTTCCTTAGGACAGAGGAACTGGCGTGTCTGTTATCCATTGTTGCAGCGCTTCCTGTCGGGTGGAGTAGGATCCATGTGATGAAGAAGCCGGAACATGACGTGACGTGTTGAGAATCTCCTCTCCTCTTCTCTCCCAGTCTAGAAGAATATTGGGTTCTATAAAAAGGTTACATAAAGACTGCATGTTAAAGTGGAAACTCTTAATTTTGACAACCTGGAGAAATATAAATGAAAAGAAACAAGATGCAAACGTTATAGTGAACATTAAGGTTAAAGTTCAGTATAATGTATGTTGATATACATAAAAAACAAGTTATGAAAATGGGCGAGGTCTCCACTCTGTGGCATTTGATTCCAGCTCGTACATGATCCTGTTTAACCAGATCCGGGTGTGAACTAATAATGGGAAACCTTACTCAATAGCTTTTGATGCTCCCTTCATGTGAAGCAGTCCTGTGTGTGTGTGTGTGTGTGTGTGTGTGTGTGTGTGTGTGTGTGTGTGTGTGTGTGTGTGTGTGTGTGTGTGTGTGTGTGTGTGACCAGCTGACATTGTTTGCTGCTGTATCACGCATATTCCTCAGCGCCGTAACCTGATTACTCATGCTGCTGATTTATCCTTGATACCGAAGAAGCCACATATTCAATTAGATCAACAAAACCTCTTGTGTTGAGGCTCAGGGGACAGAAACTAGCAGCAGTACAGTTAACATGTACTGCCTCTCCATCTCCACAGTGAAACCTGAGCAAGTAAAACAGCCTCAGAGGGCACAACAGCATTCACTTTAATGAAATTCCAAGTGGAATTCCAACTTGCTTATCTTCGCTGCCCTCAGGGAGCTATGCAGTCGCCTCAAGGCTGTCATGTTTTTTTTATTTACTTGAATATTTTGCTGATTAAATGTTGATGTGACTCTTCAATCCCAAAGAAAATGTCCAGACTTGAACTTTTTCATGCTTTTAATAAATGTAAAATATGTTTTTTATGTAGATAAATGAGCCATGGAGGAGATATCTTGCTGTTGACTGCCTGTCTGGCTCTTATACACATCCTGAAGGCTGGACTGTGTCTTGTTATCATCAACTCAATAATATAATACGATTGCATTATACTGTAGAGACAGCCTGTACTGATGAATGACGTGAAGAACAAGCCACGCCAGGACAACAGCTGGATGGGCAGCAGTGGGGGCAGGAGGGCCCACCACCGGCTGGATTCAGCATCACAAGCTGCGAAAACAGCCGCCTTGATACCGGAAGTCTAGCCTTTTTCCCTTCAAAATAAAATAAATGAATGTAGGTCAATGTTGCGTCTGCGCTCTCCGTTCCTGTTCTTTTATTGTGAAAGTGCGGACCAGAACTCGTGGTTTCATCACGATGCTTTCTTGACGGTCAGCCAGTCTTAAGTAAGTGAAAGCTCGGGCTGGAGAAATTTGAAAGCGGTGCCATCTCAGGGTCGGACTTGCTGAACAGTCATCGTCAGGGATCCACGTTTCTGTGCTGGCAGAACCGAGCCGTGCGTGGATGACTGCGTGGCGCCGGGACACCTCAGAGGACGCGATTCTCCAAGTGTGAATTCATGGAATAAAGCAGGTAACGTCAGGGCTTCACACTCTTTCCAACGTGACACTGCGCTTAGACCTGACGTGCAGCCTTCGGCCGCGTCGCTTCGCGTTCCCTGCTTCTGTTATTGGCGGCTGCTCCCGTTATGTGTCCTGATGCGGAGGAACCCCGCTGCGCCGTGTTGCAATGTTAATGTGCTGTTTCTGTTTATTGCTGCTGATTGGGAAACGATGGATAATGCAAATTGGGAAACTGACCATTGTCACATTCTTGTCGAAGCATCCCGGACGTGGCAAGTCCGCCCCCCTCCCACACACACACACACACACACACACACACACACACCACCAGCACCACGTCCCCCCCGAACCTCCTCGCGTTGGACAGGATGAAGGGAAGCGGGTGATGACAAACCCACTTGAACTGAGACCTGCAGCCATATGAGCTGTCACTCGGGAAGTGTCAATCACCGCTCAGACAGACAGACAGCGAATAAAGGGAGATCAGCTACAGCTTTAAGATCGTTGTCAACTCCTAAATGTGCCCGTGGACTTGGCAGGCGCTCAGTCACTCCCTGAACAGCAGAGAGGCCGGGAGGAGGTTCGGAGCAGCACCAGATGTGTTTTGTTGTAACAATCGCCCTTTTCACACTGTAAGTGATGTTTGAATGTGGGTAAAACTTCAGTAATTGCGTAGAACTACTTAACAAACAGGCAACATCATTTATTTTTTATTTGGCCTATTTTTCATGTTTGAAAATGGTAAAAGGCCTCATTTTTAAGCCCCCACATCAATCTGCTGAATCTGAATGAAATCAGTCCACGCTGGTGTATAAGCTTTGCTTCGTATTATACTGTACTATTATACATATATTAGTGGTGACCTTCAGAAGTATTAGTAGGAAAGTAATTTATGCTCCCGTGTAAGCGTTGCATATGTCTCTGAGGAAATAAACGGGTGGATGTTTGTGCCAGCGCTGAGTCTGTGCAGCAGCAGTGGGCTGCGGCGTGGGTGGATTCACCAAAGGAGAGATGAGTGGGCTTGTCCTGTGTGCAGTGAATCAGCAGGCTATTACTGGTACATGTGGGAGCCCTGGTAGACGAGGTCGTCAGACCAGTCGCCTTTACATGTCGGCGCTGTGTTTTGGTTGCGGCTGATCCACATGTTACACGCAACATCCTCAGCAGCGAAACTGAAATTCAAACAGGGGAAACGTCAGCATGTTTATTCCTGAGCCAAGTTTCCTGATGTGGGAAAGTCCTTTCCTTCCCTGTGAAAAGTTCCCGAGCCGTGAAGTACCCGCGGAGCCCACACAGTCAGCTGCTTCTGCTGTGAGTCTTAGTAATGCTGTTACTACGGCTTTGCAGGAATTAGAGTCCGATTAACAAAGCTTGTGGTGTGTTCTGCTCAGGGCTCATGACTGCGAGAGTTCTCCACATACAAGCACCAGCTTGTAAGTCCTGCGCACGGTGACAGGAGGGCCTTCTTCGTGTTCTAACAGTTTTAGGCTTCGCTCTTATGAGTGTGAAAGGGGCAGAGAGCACTGGACGCGTTCTGTGGCCAAGAAGCACAGTTCTATTGAGGAGCCCTTTGAAAAAACCCATTGTGTGCGCGCTCGCTGCTGCCACGGTAACACTCTCCCTCTGGCAGCAGGGCTGAAATGCTGCAGTCACAGCTGACGAATGTCTTGCCAGAATATGTGAGAAAAGGAACGCGCTGTTGTACCTTGACTCTGCCGAGCGAATAGAAATCCAGTTTGTCTGATTTTTCACGAGTCATTACTTCTGCTCCCTGCAAATCTGCGCGCATCCATCACCGGACCACTCGGAACCAGCGCTTAACAGGGCCTTCGGTCCACCGGGTCCTCGCGTGGGAGCGGAGCCGTGCAGGAACGTGCAGCAGCGCCGTCTTTCCCAACGGTAGCAGCCAGATTCCCGTCGCTGTGACTCGCGGAGCGCTGTGACTCGCGGAGCGCTGTGACTCGCGGAGCGCTGTGACTCGCGGAGCGCTTTATATCCTGCGTTTGTCGAGTGTGAAGTCGTCAGCAGCAGACGCACGCTGTTCATTTGAGCTGGAGCGACCGATGACACAACCTGAGCACAGAGTCGCTGTTTCAGAAGCTTTGCTGCCGGTTCCTGATCCTGTTGGTTCTAGCGTTGCTCTTGTTGGATCCACGTTCTGCAGTGGATCATTTTCCCTCCATGCTGGGAACATGTCAGTGGGTCGGCGTGGGCATTGATGTCATGATGTTTGTGCTTCCAGTGAAAACATTCCTCTGCATGCATTTATTGTGGTGCGTCTGAGCCCTGCACATAGTTTTGATGAGCTCTCTCGTCTTTCAGCCGGATTAAAGTGGAATGTTTGGCTGTGCTGCTGTGCACTGGACTGCTGACATGTCTTTTACTCACGCACAAAGTGCAGCGCTGTCGTTTCCCCTTTTGTTGTCTCTCTGATAAGACCGGGCCGCGCCGTTCCTCTGCTCTGGATGGCGATGACATCACTGGATGCTGCAAACAGACGCCATCTGCAGTTCCACGCGAGCCGGGCACACAACATGTAGAATGTGGTCTCTTCACAGCCCAGCAGCGCTGACAGAGCCGTGACCTCGCTTGCTGTCCTGTCTCCGCAGCCATCATGTCGGGGAAATCGGAGGGGAAGAAGAAGTGGGCGGCCGTCCGCGGGCGCCTGGGCTCCTCGCAGGACTCGGACACCCAGCAGGAGGCCAACCTGGAGAGCGCCGACCCGGAGCTCTGCATCCGCCTGCTGCAGGTCCCCACCGTGGTCAACTACTCGGGGCTGAAGCGGCGCCTGGAAGGCAGCGACCAGACGTGGATGGTCCAGTTCCTGGAGCTGAGCGGGCTGGACCTGCTGCTGGAGGCGCTGGACCGGCTGTCCGGCCGCGGCTGCTCCCGCATCGCGGACGCTCTGCTGCAGCTCACCTGCGTGAGCTGCGTGCGGGCCGTGATGAACGCCTCCGCCGGGATCCACTTCATCATAGAGAACGAGGGATACATCCGGAAGCTCTCCCAAGGTTGACTCCATGTTTGTGAAGCACTCACACGCTGCTCATCAGGTTATTCTGGGATTAGTGAGAGTGGGGAAATAAACCGTAGGGACATAAACCTGAGGCCTCACTCACTCCTTACACTTAATTGTAATATAACATAAGACCTGTCACTTCATTGAGTGTCTCATTTTCAACAGGGATGAGTCATAAGTGTTGCTTTGAGTTCTTAAATCTGTGTTGCCACATTGAGTTAAGAATATTGGACCCCCCCCCTTCTTCAAACTCCTTTATCTGCAGCCCAACACCACATCTCCAGAGGCCAAAGTTCAACCCGCGCTGTGTAAAGGTGGAGAAGCACAGCCGTCAGTGCAGAGCGAGGCTCAGAGCTGAGAGGAGCACATGGGGAACATGAGTATTCACGTGTTTGCTCGTTGTGCCCCGCAGCCTTGGACACCTCCAACACCATGGTGAAGAAGCAGGTGTTTGAGCTCCTGGCCGCCCTCAGCATGTTCTCTGCAGATGGACATCGTCTGGCTCTGGATGCTCTGGATCACTACAAGGCAAGTAGCCGGACACGCAGGCGTTTTTAGGGAGGCGCTGGGCTTTGCCTCGTCTTCTTATATCAGCTGTGAATCAAAGGCCCCAACAGCGCCATCTGGTGGCGCGACCTGAGCTCTAGCAGCATTTATGTTTCACAGAATCCCACTTTTGACTCTGATTTCCGCTGCAGGGCGTGAAGACGCAGCAGTATCGCTTCAGCGTGATCATGAATGAGCTGCAGGCCACAGATAACGTCCCCTACATGGTCACGCTCCTGAGCGTCATCAACGCGCTCATCTTTGGAACCGATGACCTCAGGCACAGAGATAAGATGAGAAAGGAATTTATTGGTAGGTGCTCTGTTTTGTTTGGTTTCTAGCAGCTGCTCAGGAGTCTAGAGTCCCATCAGTGGCAGACTGTCAGCAGGGAAGCAGGACATCAGCAGGAGCTGGGGAGCAAATATCTCTGTCACTGGGTCCGACTAAGAATAGTTCTAATGGCCTCGTTCTGGCTTTGACAAAATGCCTGAGAACGACGGAGGCGACGGAAGCATTGTGCATTCATGCATTTTACAATATGACTGCAGTCATGACGACTACATTTATTAAGTCACACTGACAATGAGGCACATTAGTCATCAGTCATCTCTGCCTTCTACTGTATTATTTCCTTCTGTGGAGTCAGTTGCAGCGTATGTGTTTATGGTGAGTGAAGGAGAAGCATCCAGCAAATTAAACAGTGGTTTTTCCACACATCGTTCCCTCTTTTTCTTACTTGCAGTAAGTTTTTAATTTTAAAATTTAAATTCGGAGTCACAGCAAAAAACAGACAGAAAAGAATGGATGAACCATGAAAACCTTTCCTTTACTACGATTCACGACCCCTGTTTCCCACTCGCGTGTCAGGGATTCTGAGCTGCCAATCACGCGGCTGATTGGCCACGCCTCCTTTGTAATTGCTCACCTGGGACTTCCTGAGTCCTAAAAACTAACATGTGCTGCTGTGCAGAGACGTGTGGCCCTTGTTTAAGGTCGACTTTTTCCAAATCTGTTAATCGAGTGCTGTTACGATTCTCAGGACTGTCTTCTCTTATTGTTTTGCAGGACTTCAGTTACTTGACATTTTGCCAAAGTTAAGGTAAACCCTCCTCCTGTTGTTCATGTGATCTTGTTGTCATTCTCAAAGCTGATTCTCTGTAGTAAATTAAAGTAAAATGAGGCTTTTAGTAAAAACTGTAACTGCACTTTGTGTCCATTAACGGCTGATTTAAGCACAGACTCCTGTTGTTGCTGCCAATAAAAATGAAAATGACATTTAAATGTGATGTGCGACGCACAGGGAGCAGGAGGATGAAGACTTGATCATCCAATGTGAAGCCTTTGAAGAAGCGATGGCTGAGGATGAAGAGGAGCTGCTCAAACTGTACGGAGGCATCGACATGAGCAATCACCTGGACGTCTTCAGCGCGCTCTTCAACAAGGTGACAGCAGACAGGCAGGCAGGCAGGCAGGCAGACACAGACAGACAGGCAGGCAGGCAGACAGACTCATACACAGGCAGACGTTCCAACGTGAGTGCCTGCTTACACTTGTTTCCCCGTCTTTGTCCTGTCTTTTCCCCCTTTGTCCCCTCCTTGTTCCCGTCGTTGTCCCTGTCGTTGTCCCTGTCGTTGTCCCTGTCTTTTCCCCCTGTCTTTGTCCCGTTGTTGTCCCCTCCTTGTCCTGTCGTTGTCCCCTCCTTGTCCCGTCGTTGTCGTTGTCCCTGTCTTTTCCCCCTGTCTTTGTCCCCTCCTTGTCCCGTCGTTGTCCCGTGTGCTCAGGTGAGCAGCTACCCGGCCTCCCTCCAGCTGCTGTCCATCCTGCAGACGCTGCTGATTCTGGGCCCCAACCGCTCCGACATCTGGCTGGCTCTGGAGACCATCACCAACAGGGCCATTCTGCTGGCACAGGACAGTAAGTGGCGCAGTCTCCGTGCGACCGGCTGCTTGTGCGGCGCCACTAACGTCCGTGCGTTTGTGCTTCAGCTCAGATGGAGTCGTGTGAGCGGATCATGCAGCGGCTGCTGTTCTCCAAGGGCCGGAGCTGTGAGGTGGACGGGCAGCGACGGAAGGTGGATAAGTCTGTGCAGACCCGGCTGGATCAACTGGACAACGAGGAGGCGGAGCCTGTGTCCTGTCAGAAGCCCCTGTGTGCCTCCCCTCCCCCTCCCCCTCCTCCACCGCCGCCTGGCATGCTGGGGGGTCCTCCCCCACCTCCCCCTTTGCCTGGAATTCCTCCCCCTCCGCCCCTTCCCGGTGGCCCAGGTGTGCCTCCTCCCCCTCCGCCCCTTCCCGGTGGCCCAGGTGTGCCTCCTCCACCTCCGCCCCTGCCCGGGGTGGGCGGGGGGCCTCCACCGCCTCCTCCCTTACCCGGCATGCCGCCTCCGCCTCCCCCTCCGCCAGGCATGATAGTGGCTCAGAGCAGCCAGACCCTCGGGTGCGGCGCACCCTCCAAGGCGAGCCGGTGTCCCACCCTGCGGATGAAGAAGCTCAACTGGCAGAAACTCCGAGCCGTCACAGGTGAGTAGCTGAAGCTCCTTCACCTCGTTGAGGATGAGCCTGTGAGCGGTGGCTGTCCTCCACAGATGGTCAGTCCATGTGGGCCTCGGTGCAGAAGGAGCCGCCTCCTCGGGAGCCGGACTACAGCAGCATCGAGCAGCTGTTCTGTCTGCCGGTGACGGAGCCCAAAGACAAGGGGGCAGCTGCTCCTGTCAAGAAGGAGCCTAAAGAGGTGAGCCCGGTCAGCGCCCTCCGTCCTCCCACACAGGAAGCGTCTCCTCAAAGCTGAACGATCGATGTGGTCTGTTCACAGATTACCTTTATTGATCCAAAGAAGAACCTGAATGTGAATATATTCTTGAAGCAGTTCAAATGGTGAGGTCAAAGGTCAGGTGTGTGGGTGTGTAGGTCTGTCTTCAGCGCGTAACAGGCAGTGTGTCTTCTCCTTCCAGCACGAATGAGGACTTCGTGGCCATGATCCAGAGCGGAGACCGCAGCCGCTTCGACGTGGAGGTGCTGAAACAGCTTCTGAAGCTGCTGCCGGAGAAGCACGAGGTTTGCATCCGTCTCGGTTCACATCAACCGCGTCCTCCACATGAAAGTCACGCTTCCTGTGTCGCTTCAGATCGAAAATCTCAAGTCCTTCCAAGGGGAGAAGGTCAAGCTGGCCAACGTTGACCGCTTCTACACCTCCCTGCTGTCTGTGCCATGGTGAGCTCCCGCTGCTGCTGCGTGTGATGCTGATGCTGCATGTGATGCTGATGCTGCGTGTGATGCTGATGCTGCGTGTGATGCTGATGCTGCGTGTGATGCTGATGCTGCGTCTGATGCTACGTGTGATGCTGATGCTGCGTGTGATGCTGATGCTGCGTGTGATGCTGATGCTGCGTCTGATGCTGCGTCTGATGCTGATGCTGCGTGTGATGCTGATGCTGCATGTGATGCTGATGCTGCGTCTGATGCTGATGCTGCGTCTGATGCTGCGTGTGATGCTGATGCTGCATGTGATGCTGATGCTGCATCTGATGCTGATGCTGCATCTGATGCTGCGTGTGATGCTGATGCTGCGTGTGATGCTGATGCTGCGTGTGATGCTGATGCTGCGTGTGATGCTGATGCTGCGAGCCTCCTGTTCACCCTCCTTCCTGGCTTCTTTCTCCAGTTACCAGCTGAGGATCGAGTGCATGTTGTTGTGCGAGGAGTCGTCATCGGTGCTGGACATGCTCAGGCCCAAGGTGGCGCTGGTAGAGGAGGCCTGTCAGTGTGAGTATGTGCTGACGGTGTGTTTGTGCTGCCGTCGTCTGTGCTGACGCTGTGACCCGTTCCTCAGCTCTCAGGACCAGCTCGCTGCTGCCCAGCTTCTGCAGGCTCATTCTCGACGTGGGGAACTTCCTCAACTACGTAAGGACCTCTGCTGTTTGTCTTCCATTTTGCGTCGGCTGCTTCTAATGGCCGCTCCGCTTCCAGGGGAGTCACACGGGGAACGCAGAGGGCTTCAGGATCAGCTCCCTGCTGAAGCTTACCGAGACCAAGGCCAACAAGAGCCGCATCACGCTGCTCCATCACATCCTGGAGGTACGACGCCGGCTCACGGCCGCCGTAGGCCCCGTTTACAGGCAGCGACCTAACTGTGTGGCTTGATCTGTGAAGGAAGCGGAGGCGAATCACACCGAGCTGCTGGTGCTGCCAGACGACATCGAGATCTGTGAGAAAGCTGCGGGGTAGCGTAACCTCCTTCATCTGCTCACGCTCGCCATGAACCTGCAGCAGATCCATAACAAAGGTTTTTTACTTTGTTACAGAGTTAATCTGGACTCTGTTCAGTCGGAGGCCAGCGCTTTGCTGAAGCGGCTCAACGACACGTCCAGGAAGGTGTCCGGCTCTGTGGCTGAGGTGAAGGAGCAGTACACAGAGGTGCTGGAGGTAGGAGGCTTTTCTGCCTGAAGCATCGCACGTGTAGCAGCCACAGTCCTAGTTCCTCCCATGTCTCTGTTTCAGGAATGTTTGGAGGCGTGTAAAGCTTTAACCGAAAGGTTCGCTGAGATCGAGAAGAAGAGGAGTGAGCTGGCTGTCTATTTATGTGAAGACGCTAATCAGCTGTCGCTGCAGGAACTCTTTGGAACCATCGGGACTTTCCGACAACTTTTCATCAAGTCACTGAAGGTCAGGGAGGATCCGTCCTGTGGTCCTTTAATAATCTGTGTCCTAATAGGGGAGGAAGAAGAGGTTAACATGTCACTGAATGATGGAGATGAACTGCTATGTACATGCTGTACTTGGTGGTAAATGACGTGCTTTGCTTCATGACATCAGGAAAACAAAACCAGGAAAGAGCAGGCGGCCAAAGCTGAGAAGAGAAAGCAGCAGCTGGCAGAGGAAGAGTCCAAGAGACAGAAGGGAGAGAATGGGAAAATCAGTAAGTTTGAAGACGGGACATCCAGAACAAAGTCCAGATCCGCAGGTCGTTTGTTTAAACCTTCTGTTTGTCTTCCTCCAATTAGTCAAGAAAGGCATCGTCCCTCAGAACGATGGCTGCATCATTGAACACCTCCTGGCAGATATCAGGAAAGGTTTCAGCCTGAGAAAGACCAGGCCCAGGTGCGATTCGGAAAGCCTCCCTTCTAGTGAAATGCGTAGGGATATCTGCCCGCCTGGTAAGGACGAGTGTGTGGCCTCCACCCGCGAGCCACAGCACAGCCTTGCTGCTTTTCCAGCCATTTAGATCACAGCTCCATTGCTTTGATGCTGCTCAGACAAGCAATACGTGTTTCACTGCACGTCCAGGTCATTGGTTCTGACTCGTCTCCCTCTTAGGTTCAAGTGTCAAGTCTGTAAGCGACGAAGCCGCAGGAGCAGCCACGCTCTCAACTCCCACCAAGCGTCAGACGCAGGGTCATCAGGCCTCCACAGGCGAAGTGAACGGATTCATCAGCCCGTCAGACAAGGCTCCGCCCGCTCAGGCAGCTCCGCCTCCCAGCACACCCCCAGAAGAAGCGCCCCCGGAACGGCCTGCGTCGCTGCAGGTGGGGCGACACCTGGAGAAACCTGCGACGGCTCAGCCTGAGGCCGACGGGGGGCGTCTCCCCACGGACGGCTTCTCGCAGGACTCAACGGAGACCAGCGTCTTCAGCCCCTCCTCCCTCTCGGATTGCGAGCTGCTGGAGGCGTCTCCCGGGCTGGCGCCCGAAAAGCCCTCAGATGTCACTGTTAATGTTCAGATCACAGAAAATCCTGTACCCAATAAAGACATGCATGCGACACAGACTGAAGAAAGTCATTTAGTAGACGAGACGAGTAGGAACGCAAGTCTCCTAGAGGAGACTGCAGGACGAGACGAGGGCTGCGAGGAGCCGCCACACGTTAGAGCCACCTCCGGCCCCGATGAGGTGGTGCCTGAGTACCGGTCGGACCCTGGGAGCCTTGTGAGCGCGCTCAGTGAGGGCGTCGAAGGGTGGGACGTGACCGACGGAAGCAAAGTAGAGGACCCGCCGTCGGTCTCCAACCAACCAAAGAAGCGGCAGTCTCTCTTTAAACGGAACAAAAAGAAGAGTAACCAAGGTAATCCAGCCCTTAAGCTCAGTAACGCCGGCCTGCTGCCGCGTCTTAGAGGCAAAGCCCTGCTTGTTGTATTTGCATTTTGCTTTTTATCTTTTATGTACGAGCTACTTTAGTTTATGTTGGTGACTATGTTGCATGCTCATGAGCTTTTATTAAAGAGTGCGGCTGCGCTGCGCGGCCCTTGATTTGCAGATTTTGATACTGAATGGATGTGATCTGTGGCCGGTTTGTTGAATGCTCTGTTTCTCGTTTTGACTCTCTGAAACACAAGGCGACAGTGGGAAAGGACACTCTAGACATAAAACAGGCTGTGTGTTGCAGTGAGGTAGGTCAAACCGATGGGAGCAGGACGTCACCCCGGCGACGCCGTCATCCTTCCAATAACTCGCCGTCTGTTGGTCTAACGGGACTCTGGCTTCATGTGTCTGTGTTGTCTACAGCTTCCAACACGCTCCCTAACACGTTCAGGTCAAAGGTTAAAACCAGCTGGGTCTAATGACAACTGGGGAAACTAATGCTCGGTACTCTAACATGACGGCTTCGGGTCTCGAGCAGCTCTGCCGTGTGTGACATCATCATGGCGTCATCGTGGACGTGGTTCTCATAAAAGCTGTCACTCGTGTCCTTTCTGTCCATATTTTCTTGTCCATTGTCTAAATCTGCAACTGGGACTGGGTTTAATCTACTAACAGCGCTGACATATGTTCTATAAATGTTCTTTCATATTAATGCATTAAAAAAGATTCAAACTGGGCGAAACGGACACAGATATTCACGTTTGAAAACTAAGCGTTATGAAAAGACTTGACTGTGTCCATTCACCTGCGCCTTTGTTTCCGCAGATGATCCCAGGAAAAGGAAGTCACGAGGGAAAAGGAAATGTTAGCGGACGCTGGAGTTGTGAACTGGAGGAATCACACGTCTGTTTATTTGTGTTTACGCTCCAAGAGGAGGAGACGCGTCTCCACGGAGCGGACGACGGGTCACTTTATGTAAAAGAGTCGTTTTGTGTTTACGAGTGGTTTTGATGCCGACTTATTCCAACACGATACGCTTTATATGTTTTGTATCATTGTTGTAATATGCGGTGAATGTGTTTTGCTATAATGAGCTTTGTTTACTTTTCTGCAACTTTCGAAAAAAATAAGTGTTTGGTGCCAGATATTTAATTTAACTTGTTATGGAAACGGAACTAATTAGAGTAAAGTCTCAATTCCTTTATATATATTATCCAAATGGCCCACATGAAAGATTAACTGTATCTTTTAAGGTTAAATATATTTTAATAAAAGTGAATTTAACGTTCAGTTCATTTGTCTCTCACTATGATGGAAATAATCTACCATTTACCATCGATGTGATAATAATCAGTGTGACCCACGCACGGAGCCGCCGTGCGCGCGGCTGTGACATCACTGCGAGCTGCATTTGGCCACGCCGCTCCTGGACACGGCCCATTCTCCCTGAGACGGACGAGCCGGAGCCACCGACACCATGTCGCTCAGCTGGTCGGCGAAAGACCACAAGCCCACGAACCCGGCCGCCGCCGCGGGCCACAAGCGGCCGCGCAGCGACTGCGGGAACAAGGTGACGGTGGTGCTCGGCGCGCAGTGGGGCGACGAGGGCAAGGGGAAGGTGGTGGACCTGCTGGCGACCGAGGCGGACGTGGTGTGCAGATGCCAGGTACGGGGCGTGTTGGTGCCTTCACGCTGCATGAGCCCACGAAGTCGGTGGAACCGCTGCGACGTGATTCAACGTCGTGGCACCAGGGGCCAGAAAGTCTATCAGCGCGTTTACCCAACTATAAAATCTCACGAGATTGAGTTTCAGATCGGGTTCATAACAGAATCGCCGGTGCCGGGTCAACCTCTGGTCACCACATAGAAATCACAGGTCTCTCCGTGACTGGGACTCGGTGAAAGTTGTCAACAGTTGCTGTGCGGCGCCTTCTCCAGCTCCGGGAGCCTGTGTTCTGGAGGCGCGAGCCCCTCCCACCTGCCTGGAGCAAGGTCACATTCTCAGGGTGGCCTGACATGTGAGAAGGGCAGGGGCAGAGTGAAGGTCCAAGTCTGTTTAAATAGGAGCTGGAGAGGGCGCGGGCAGCTGGACGGATCAGGGCGGCCGTGGGCTCCGTGACGTCATGGTCTCATCTGTGACCGACAGGGCGGAAACAACGCAGGGCACACGGTGGTCGTGGACGGAAAAGAGTACGACTTCCACCTCCTCCCCAGTGGAATCATCAACCCCAAAAGCACGTCGCTCATCGGTGAGTGCTGCACTCATAGGTACCGCTGTCTGCGTCAGACGTCTGAACGCACGCTTTCTGCTGCAGGGAACGGGGTGGTCATTCATCTGCCCGGCCTGTTCGAGGAGGGCGACAAAAACGAGAAGAAAGGTAGGACTTCCGTTTACGCAGCCTCCAAGTGCTCCAACGGGCTCTGATGACTTCTCCTCTGCCTAGGCTTAAAAGGCTGGGAGAAGAGGCTCATTGTCTCAGACAGAGCCCACCTCGGTAGGTACCTGCAGACTCCACCATCCAGATGTGTGAACGGGGAGCTGACCCGTCTGCCGTCTCTCCTCAGTGTTTGATTTCCACCAGGTTGTCGATGGTTTACAGGAAACGGAGAGACAAGCGCAGGAAGGAAAGAAGTAAGGGTAGGAAACGAGAGGAGGAGACGAGGGAGCCAGAGGCTGATGCATGTGTTACTCCACATATACTAAAACCAGCACTGCCGGGGTCCGTTTCACATCGCGTTCCTTCCTTTTTCATCCAAAAGCATCGGAACCACCAAGAAGGGGATCGGACCTGCGTATTCCAGCAAAGCGTCCCGCACCGGCCTGCGCGTCTGCGACCTCCTGGGCGACTTCAAGGACTTTTCCACCAGGTGGAGATGAGGACAGGTTCCGCGCGGTGTCACGTGAACAGCCAGTCTCACGTCTGGTTTCCTTTCAGATTCAAAAACCTCATCCACCAGTACCAGTCCATGTACCCGACCTTGACCGTCGACACCGAGGACCAACTGAAGAAGCTGAAGGTGGGACTGATGAAGCTGTGGCTGCTCCTGTCAGCGTGTCGGGTTCTCACGTTCGTGTTTCACGCAGGAATTCGCCGAGAGGCTGCGGCCGATGGTGAGAGACGGGGTCTATTACATGTACGAAGCGCTCCACGGACCCCCCAAGAAGATCCTGGTTGAAGGGGCCAACGCCGCCCTGCTCGACATCGACTTCGGTACTGTCAGCAGCGACGCACATGTTCCAGCGTCGGTGCCGCGCTGACCTGCGACGTTGTTGTCTTCAGGCACCTATCCCTTTGTGACGTCGTCCAACTGCACCGTGGGCGGCGCCTGCACCGGCCTCGGCATCCCGCCGCTCAACATCGGGGAGGTGTTCGGCGTAGCGAAGGCCTACACCACCAGAGTGGGGATCGGAGCCTTCCCCACAGAGCAGCTCAACGTGAGGGCTCGCGCCGGCGTCACCTGGTTCAGGCGGCGCTCTGTAACTGCCGATACGACAGTCAGTCTGTGATCGTGTGCCTGAGTCCGTGGGGGCGTGTGTTTACTGTTCAAGTGCAGCTGTCAAATTTTGAAAGCGATGAACTTAAACACTGTCTTTACTCCGTCACATGTTCACAGACAAATTTAGGACCAGAGTCTGGGTTGAGGATATATTTACTGTGAGTCGGATTGTGTTTCTTGTCACAGGAACCGACCGTAGAGACACAAGTCAAGAGGTTGAGGTTTCATACTGTGCCTTATTGTACTTTATATAATGATTGTATGTGTGTATCTGTAGGACCAATGCAACGCCAGATGCTACAACTAGTAAAGTGGTAACGTTGTGTTTACTGCAGGCGACAGGAGAGCTGCTGCAGACGAGGGGTCACGAGGTGGGTGTCACCACAGGACGGAAGCGACGCTGTGGCTGGTTGGATCTCGTCATTGTCAGATACGCTCATATGATTAACGGCTTCACTGCGTGAGTGGATGGAGCTGTTAAATAGTCACGTACAAGCCTACAGTCATTTATTGAAATAGATTAAAAAAGTAGCAAACACTATGTTTTTCTACAGCATCGCTTTGACAAAACTCGACATTCTGGACGTGCTGGATGAAATTAAAGTTGGAGTTGCCTACAAACTCAATGGAAAAAGAATTCCTCATTTCCCAGGTGAAATAATCCTGGAAACGACTTTCAGAAACTTTGCATGGATTGCATTGTCACCACAGATCCCTGACCTTTAGATTTTTTTTATTCATAGCCAACATGGACGTTTTGCACAAAGTGGAAGTTGAGTATGAGACTTTCCCAGGTTGGAAAACCGACACAGCGGCAGCGAGGAAGTGGAACGACCTTCCAGCCAAGGCGCAGAATTACATCCGCTTTATCGAGAACCATGTTGGAGTTCCAAGTATGTTTTGTACTGAATAACCTGTTAACTTTGTCCTTGCAACAAAAACACTGGACTTTTAGATGATACTCCGTTTGTTCTTCTCTTTCAGTCAAGTGGGTCGGGGTTGGAAAGTCCAGAGAGTGCATGATCCAGATGTTCTAAAGGGACTCTTTCCTAATGACAAATGGACAAGGTGGCATCTTTTAACTAATTAAGTTAATAAACAAAACTAAGTAACATCTGTGTGGTGTTGGCAATGATCGTTATGTGACTGTGTCAACAATTTAACCGGCACAACTTCAAAAAAAATAAAGCAATAAATCCATGCTGGGGGCTCTTTGATTTCTGTCTGCAAAGTAAACATGATCTGTTGATGCAAAATTCATAAATCCCATGTTATTACATTTGCCTCGAGAACAGTAGTTTTCTCGGTTACTGCGTTACAGCATTTATTGTGTATTTGTATAAAGAAATGTCTATTTATAAACTGAGATCAACGTTTCTAAAATACAACCGTCGCAAAAGTCCCTAAAGGCACCATAATTAGAAAAACATCTAAGGAAGCACTAGACATCACGTGGTAGCAGTGTTTGCATCGGATTGGCTCTGGGATTTCACATGACCATAAAGTTGGACTGTGATTGGTTCTTTGCAGACGCTCTCATATTTTTCCCGCAACTGGAGAAAAGTGCGTCGGAGCACGGGAGCACTTTTAGGTAAAAATGCCGAAGCGGACTTGTCCTTTTCCTGAGACATTTTCCTCTCAGTACAAAGTCCACATAGGACAACAGGAGCTGAATAACTACAGCGTGTTTGGGAACAAATACCGACAACAGATCTACGGTGGGTTTCTTATCAGTGGCTAACGCTAGCTTCGCCTGTGTGCCAGTTGTTGACTTTGCACAGCGTCACCTTAAACCGCTGCTTTACTTTCCTCGGTTGCTTTTATCTTGTTCAGTAAGATACTGGTGACAGGACTAATGTTATGTTATTAGTTGGATTAGTGTGTAACACCTGTTAAACTGATAACCCTCCAGACTCCCCATCATTCCGGACTCAACGCTGGTAGATCGTAGTTAGTCACGTGTTATTTGCTCTTTTTTTACGCCATAGAGAAAACAAAGAACCTGCTCTTTAACGGTGCGAAGGATGTGATGGACAAACTGTGGGGAGCGGAGACGTGCACAGACCTGCAGCCCGTTACACGAGCCGAGACGCCGCCGTGCAGCCAGACGCTGCTGAGGGGACAGACGCTGATTGGACACGACGGGAGACTGACGAGAGCAAACGCTGCGCGAGGTGAGTGATCGGAGGAGCAGCGGAAGCGCTGAGTGCCAAATGCTGCCTCGTTTATTCCTATGACGCAGTCACGTGTCTTGTCCAAAGTCCTCACACTCGGGCGTTGCTTCAGAAGACAAGACAGACCTCCTGTCGCGCTTTCCAACGTTCCCTTCGCTCTGGGGCCGCAGATGAAGCGTTACCCTTGCTTTTCACCAGCAGATGGCAGCGTTGACGCTGAGCTGATCGCTGTGTGTGCTCACATCTGGTTTCCAGACGCTCCCGCGGCCGCTGCGGGCTGCTGTGTTTGTCAGAAGAGTCAGGGATCCAGGACGCCGTGTTCCCAATGTGACCGCTCAGCGTGCGCCTCCTGCGTCCGTCAGTGCTCCAGCTGCTGCAGCTTCTGCTGCTCAGTCTGCACCATCATAGAGTGAGTGGCTTCTCTTCCATTAACCTATATGGGATTTGTCTGTAAAATAAATGATCTGAGGGTCATTTTTGCATGAAGACATTCAGATTTCAGTTAACCTCCTTTTCCACCTGCTGACGCTCATGTCTCTAAGGACCGTGAAGCAGGAAGCTGCTCCACGTTTGCACTGGTGCAGAGAGTTGTTTACTTTTGTTGTGGGTCATATTTTATGCCTGTAATTTAACGCCTTCCTCTTTATAGCGTCCAAGTGGTGTGGAGTCAGTTCTGATGCGTTCTGTAGCTAATTAAATGTGTGTTTTTGCCTCCACAGTTACAGCGGTCGATACGATGAAGTTCTGTGTTGCAGTTGTTCAACCTGAGAACAAACCTGGATCTTACGGAGACGGCATTTTATACCTTTTTTTTATGTGATGTAAATGGTTTCTTGTATATATGTGTTGCATTATAAAATTAACTGAAATAAACTTGAACACTTTCATATATAGCTAGCTGTTATTCATTTAATATATTGTATTTAAAATTTCAGTGGTAGCGCTTGTATTTGGGTATATACAGGAAAAATGGGAATGTGTTGTATTCTGTGTAAAGTTCCTGTTTTTCTCTCTCCCTGTATTTAAATAAGTGACTTGGTCTTGGTTCTATTTTCTGGTGCTCTGCTTGTGGCAGCAGGTGGCAGCACACGCACATCGGACCGAACAGAGTCTTTGCTCCACTCCATTGAGTTCACTTTTCATGAAGCTCATTTTTAGCCTTTTAGTTTAATTGTCAGAGTTTGTGTCTTTGCAGCGATAATGAGATTCCAGTCCAGCCGTCGTGCGCTGACCTTGCGAATGCGCCATCGAGTTCATTTATTACAACCAGACCCAGAGGTGGAACAGAAATGTGGCTTTTGTACCAGACAATTTGGCTCCGATTATTCCTGCCGGACGTAACCTTGACTCGCCGTCATCGCCTGCTCTCGGCCGTCGCTGCTTGCTGACGATGACTGGTTTCGGGGTCAAGTATTGTACACTGAGAGTAATTGTTCTTGGTGGCAGAAGTCCTCTGTGGCGCTGTGCAGAAAACAGTCACATGGCTGGTGTTGTAGATATTAGTGTGGATGAGTGCACTTCCTGGAGCTTATTCCAAATGTGCCTATGAGCTGTTGAGTCACATCCCCTGCTCAGCGGGCCAGTTGTGGCTCTGCTCTGCTGGGAGCGCTGCAGTTGGTGTCCGAGGGCACCGCTTGATTTCTGGCTGAGTGAACAGACAGCTGGTGGCAAGCGAGGCGTCAAGTTGTCTGCACATTTCTTGATAAGGCTTTAAGGAACTCTGAGGTGGGCGCGGAGCAGAGTGATTCACTGAGAGCGTCCTGCACGGATTTACATAAATGCAAAACTGCTGCGAGTCGAGGTCTGATGATTGGATGTAGTTTATATTTTTATTGTGAGTTTATATTCAGTGCACAAACATACAGTTGATCCCAGTCGCATCTGTTCACTCTGCCACGTCTGGTCTGTCTTATGACCAAGGAGACGCTTTCAGTAATTAGCTGAGCGACGTGTGGAATTTAATCCCCTAAAAGAAATATCCGTGTCCACTTCCTAGTGATCCACAGATGCTTTAGGTTGCACTTCAGGACAATATAGAGGGAAAGTATAATTGACTGTGGGCCAGCAGATGAGAACACACCTCACCATCCTGTCTAATCCCAGCAGCTCCTGCTGTCGTTCCTCTAAGCCTGAAAAATTACAACCTGGACGCAGCACAAACAAGTGATGCTGCAGCTTCTCTGCCTCGCTGGTAACGATGTGACGTGTTTCTGTGGCTTTTGGGCCCAAAGAGCAGTCCTGCCGTGTGTTCCTCTGGACCGCCGGCCGCCTGCAGTTGGGAGCACGTGGCTTTGTCTCTCACCCATTCTTCAGGGGACCAGCTGTGGTGTGAGTGCGAGCGTCAGGTCCAGTGATGCTGCTGCTATAAATATGTGTCAACGAGCGTGAGTAAGTGACAGCTGTAACTGGACAAGGACACGCTGCCTCGGCACCGTCCAAAAAAGGAGCAGTGGCTCGTCTGTTTATGAGCACGTTTGAGTTGGAGCTGGTGGACGAACCAATGTGGATTCACTTGTTGTCATTTGAAACACCTGATTTTTATGTAGTTAATTGCTATAGTTTATTTTTAGGAGCTGTGATTTTCTGAAAGTCAAAAGAAAGCATCCTCCAGAATTAAGTGGATGATAACAATATGCGGGTGTGTTAATATGGAAGAAGGAGGGAACTACCAGTGTGTGTGTGCGTGTGTGTGTGTTTTGTCTGCCCTTTTCAAGTGTGACCACCTGTCTTTTGTTAAGAAATAAATAAATAAACACGGCCCCACCAGCTGTCCCTGGCAGCGTGTTCCCTCAGAGGTCAAGGGCTCCCACCGCTGGCCTTGTTGAGCTGCTGGACACTTACAACTTTCCTCTCAACTTCTCTCAAGTATCTGAACACACACACTTACACACACACACACCGCATCTGATGGCCGACTGAGCCGGGCTTTAGGACTCAGAGGAATGTTTTCTAGCCGCACAGGTCCCGGCCCGTCACCCGCGCGGCTAAGCCCGATCACATGCCCCTGGCTCCATGTGAGGGTTCTGGTCCTGGATGCGGCCGGGCAGATGTGGTGGTGGATGTTTACAGTGTGCAGTGACCGAAGCGAGGCTGCGGGCCCTTATTTACCGTGGGCCGAGTGGTGCCGTTCAGGGCGTCTGAATGATCTTGGGAGGACATTGTTGTCTTTATGGTGGAGCTGCCCGGCCAGCGCCGCTGTGTCGTCTGTTTGTGCATAAAGTACGTGCTGGGGAGCTGGGCCAGACAATAGCTGGCTGAGCTACTACCCACGCACACAATGGAGCGGTGGGATGAGGCCTCGTTTGGGGCCGGGTTCGGGGGCGGGGGGGCTGTGGGGCTGGAGGTGGGGCAGATGGGGGCAGGGACAGTTGGATGTGGCCCTTGTCTATATGGCGTTCCCAGAACAGGCGAGCAGGGATTTGGGGGAGGGTGGTGGGAACCCGAGCACATCCCTATTGGGATCACGTCGCGGAGCAGCTGGATTTCTTTCATGGTGCAGCGGGGAAATAATTAAAAGTTCTCACCATTGAAAATGTCCAGTAAATGGGCCTGAGGTCGCTCAGAGACCAACAGCGGTTGTGCGTTTGTTTACACACAAACAAATGCATGTGTGTAGTTGGGTTGGTGTAGCAGATACAATCAGACGCATAATTACACCACAAAGTCAACAGGCTGTGTTGACCCGGGCTTATCTCCTCGGCACCGAGAGCACTGGCAACAGGTCCGGAGCAGCGGGAGCCGTGGACCTGCTCCGTCCTTGTTCCTGCTTTCAGCGATGAGACCAGCAGCATCAGCTTCTGTTGTGTCTGTACACACGCTGCCCGCTGCAGATCACGAGGGCTCTCCTACAACGCTCCGAGACCTAAATGTGTTACAGTTCAGTCCACAGTTCTGCACCTCCTGAAGATGAGGCGATGTGAGTGCGTAAATGAATGAAACCGAGACAAATACAGAAAGTTGTTCCATTTAATTCTATGCATAATCTCAATAAAGACCTAAATCAAGATTGTCACATGTCCACAGCACACGCGCGCGCACACACACATACACGCACACACATACACAAACACTCCAAAAGCGCAAACAAGGAAAATGCACATTTACAGATCAAAGTAAATTGTCTTCATCTAAGCAATGTCAGTTCTGCAATGTCAGGATTGTCCTCTAATCTCTATACCACTAATACTGAAGCAATTGATTACTATAAAATATACCTCTTATTAAAAAATTATATTAAATTCTAATGGCACTTCTACAAATCCTATTAAAAAGATTTTTGTTTGACATTTAGAAGCTTTTTCTGTGTTTTACCAAATTCAAACGGAGACAGTCAAATGTTGCACAAGAAGCTAAATCAATAATAAATATTTTTCATGATTATACACAATTTCACAGTTGTAACCTGCAGAGGACAGAATTCCAGTATCAGACTTTAAGGATCATACAGCATGAAGTGGGGAAAGCAGCGCCACTGCCTTCATGGAAGTCAACAATCAAAATCTCAGTGTTTCACATTCAACAGTGACATCAACTAAAGGGACAGACGCTTTTTGAACAAACGCCAGAACACAGAAAATGCTTGTCTTCAGTTGAACACGTCCACAACAGATTTATTCACATGAACAAAAATGCTCAGATAAACCTCAAACGTAATCTCTTGCAAAAGCAGCAAAAACAAACGGATCCCAAACTCGGAGTTTGTCCGATTTACCATTTTGATATGATAGAAAAACAGGAACAACAGGTTTTGAATGGTTTCCCGTCCTTGTTGGCCGCGATGTGAACTCACGCACAAGGTAGAAAAAGGGCTTCTCCAGATGCAACACCCATTTGTGTGTCTACAAGGCACATGTGGTGATGATCGTGGAGGTATAAATAAAGACCGCAAACAATCAGAAGAAATTATTCTTTACACGTCGTTAGTTCTAGCGCCTCCGTACATCCAGCTTTTTTAACTTGCACCACATAAGAAATGTTTCTTTAAAAAACTGAAACAGTCACAAAATCTACATTCCTTGGATTCTTATTGAAATATACAATATTAACAGTACACAGCTGCAGCCCGTGTGAAACGTCCCTGTTGTTCTGATGACGCTGACAGCAGGTAAACACGGAGCCCGTGGGTTCGGGAAGCCTTCAGCTGCAGCAGCGAGCGCAGGCTGCGGCCCTCACACGCGTTGGCCCCCTGGGGTCTGCGCTGGGGCGGCAGCGAGTCAGCACCTACATCTGACATCATGGATGTCAACTTCTACACTTCAACACTCAGTAATAACTCTTATTCTGTGGAGATGAGGAGTCAGAGCACGCTGCTCTCTGATGCCTGCTAACAATGCACCTGTTTACACTTTGCTTGGTCTCCCTTCGCTAAATGTATTTGTCACATTCCAGCGGCTCCATTCAATTCAGTCAAGTCTCCCCACAGCTCGCAGAGACACAATGATCCCTTGAGAACTACCTGGGCCTCGCGGGGGAACAATGCCCGTATTGTCTGCGTTCTATAGGTGTCCGATGCCACATCATTGTGGCTGTGATGCTCAACAACTGTTTCCTGCGGCGGAGCAGCAGCCGGAGCCGCTTCAAGCGCTCGGATTCTTAGCGACGCAGGGTCCAATCGCGTTGGATGTGAAAAAGAAAGCGACGTTAAGAGACGCAGTCCTATTAAGACACGTGGCTCTGACGACCTCGCGTGCGTCGTAACACGGGAAAACCCACAGTTTGATAAATAGGATATGTATTTACATTAAATATACAAACAGTAAGAAATAGCAGCCTAGACAATAGTGTTGAAAACATACGCATGCTAAAAACAAGTGCTTCTCTACGTTGTGACAAATCTTAATACTCCAGAGGTTTCTACGCTGTGTATTAAAGTAATTACAGTAACGAGATTTGCACAGAAACAAAATGAACAGACAGCCCGACACCAGTTAATGAGTACCAAGATCACAGAAACGAGAAGTACACCTACAGTAAACCCTGAACCAAGTCAAACTAATAAATAAACTCTGATCAAGTCTTTTCAGGACAGATTAGACAAATGGCCGACCTTCAGTGCTGCGCTCCGGCTGAGGGTCGGTCCAGACTCCCCAGAGGACGGCACCACTGAAGGCTGATCAGTAGCAACGCAGACGCATACAGTGAGAAGATACGATCACGTGAAGAGGTTAATAGAAATCAGTGGGTCCGGCTGAACGGCACTGAACGAGCACAGAACCTCCACCCGCTGAGGCTCGGCTCGGCCCGAACTCGGAGCCACACCAGGAAATAACGAGGTAATTTACTGGCAACTGTCAGAGTTGAACCCAAACGGGTCAATAAACGTTTTATTGACCAGAGCTGATTTACATACTTTTATTACATTCTTGTAAAGGATTTAATTAAGGACACTCATGGATCAGTTGGCATTCCAGAGTCCAGATTACCTCCGTTACCGCCTGGTATGTGGAGTGTGATGCAGAGGCCTGAAAGTCCGAGGTTCTGACCCCGGACTCGGACCCGAACCGAGCGTGGTTCTGGTTTCAGTAAGTACACTAGGTGACAGTTACAGGCATTAGCTTCTCACTACTTGGCGTTCCTCCTCCAAGGCCATTCTACGCGCTCACCCACATTAGCG
Organism: Betta splendens; assembly: GCF_900634795.4. Classification (NCBI taxonomy): domain Eukaryota; kingdom Metazoa; phylum Chordata; class Actinopteri; order Anabantiformes; family Osphronemidae; genus Betta; species Betta splendens. The sequence continues at coordinate 1,704,308 of NC_040900.2, read as the reverse complement.
ACCGAAGAGCTGGTGACTCTCCAAATAAAAAATAAAAAAATTAAAAATAAATAACCGATGGTGTGATGAACTGGAACCAGCTTCATTCAATCAAGCTAACTTCAATGAAAACCCAGACTTCATTACTTCTGCTGCCTTGTGATACTTTACTTGTTAGCAACTACAAAAAATACCCCAAATAAATAATAATAATAATATTAATAATAATAATAATAATAATAATGGAGTTTTAAAATCATATATTGCTAATCACGGACGGTCTGATCTCGCATTTGCACAAATAAAACTTCACCCACTGACGATTGTATAAACAGAGCATTAGAACGAGCTCGGAGCCGACGGGGTCTGATCGTCAGATGCCGTTTCTTTTTGCAAACATACTCCTGAAATAAGCAGACTGACATAAACAGGACAGAAATAAACAAGTGCATCATCCGATGTGTTCACCTTGGTGGGCACGGGTCCAGCTTGGGTTTCACCCTCGCGGCAGCTGTCGGCCCGGCCCGGCCCGCGCCAGAGGCAGGAGCGGCTCCGGGTCTGAACGTGCTACGTGTTGAAGGGGAGAAACGGGGTGGAATCGGGAGGACGCGCGTGTGCGTGTGTGTGTGCGTGCGTGCGTGCGTGCGTGTATGTGCGTGCGTGTATGTGCGTGCGCGTGTGTGTGCGTGCATGCGTATGTGCATGTGCGTGCGTGTATGTGCGTGTAAGTGCGTGCGTATGTGTGTGCATGTGCGTGCGTATGTGTGTGCGTGCGTGTATGTGTGTGCGTGCGTATGTGTGTGCATGTGCGTGCGTATGTGTGTGCATGTGCGTGCGTATGTGTGTGCATGTGCGTGCGTATGTGTGTGCGTGCGTGCGTGCGTGTATGTGCATGTGCGTGCGTGCGTGTGTATGCGTGGTTGCGTATGTGTGTGCGTGCGTGCGTGCGTGCGTATGTGCGTGCGTATGTGTGTGCGTGCGTGCGTGCGTATGTGCGTGCGCGCCCAGCAGCAGACTCGCTCCCGCCGCTCCGCCCTCCTTATCCGATGGCCAGCGTCTTGACGAGGCCGCAGTGGAACTTCCTGATGTGCCGGTACAGGTCCCCGGACTGCGTGAAGCGCCGCTCGCACCACTTGCAGGCGTGCGGTTTCTCCCGCGTGTGAACCACGGCGTGCCGGCTCAGGTTGTGCGAGTACTGGAAGCTCTTGCCGCACTGGCCGCAGGTGTAGGGCTTCTCGCCGGAGTGCGTGCGCTCGTGCCGCTTGAGCGTGTACATGCAGGAGAAGGTCTTGTTGCACTGCAGGCACGTGGGCACCGAGCCGTCGGGCGACAGCTTGGAGCGCGCGCCGTCCTTCTCGCGGAAGTGGGAGCTGAGGTGCAGCTGCAGCACGTGGGGGCTGGGGAAGACCTTGCTGCAGAGCGGGCACACGCACACCTGCTGGCCCGGCGGCAGCAGCACCCCGCTGGACGTGGAGATGTCTGAGGACGCCAGGTCGTCCTCCTCCTCCTCCTCGCTGTCCCCCAGCAGCCTCCCCCGCCGCTCCTCCAGCTCGCGGCCCGGGGCGCCCCCCCTCCCCCTCCCCCTCCCCCCGCAGGCCTCCCCCTCCTCGTCCATCAGGTCCTCCTCCTGGGAGAGCAGGGCGGCTGTGGAGCTGTTGTTGCCTGGGAAGAGGGCAGCGAACCCTGTCACCACTGAGCTCCTGGCGCTATTCCCAAAGCGCTGGCTCTCAGGGCTCATCGGCTCACTGTCCTCCTGCTCTGACAGCAAGTCGTGTTCGTCTTTAACAAGTGGCTCAGTGCCCTGCTGCTGGCTGTCGAGGGCCAGCTGTCCCGCGATGTAGGAGGGGTGTAAGGGATCTCTGCTAGACAGAGGCTTGAAAGACAAATCCAGCGCACAGTCCATGTCATCTGAAGCGCGGGACCTCTGGGACAGCGATGCGGTGGAACTACTGACATCAGCTTTTGTTTTTCCAGCTGTTTGGACGCAGGGCTCGGCCTCTGCTGACACATAATTGACACCTACAAGGTCCGGGGACCTGCCGGCGTGACCGTTGGCCTTCTGCCGGCTCGGCGCACAGCCGTCGCCCTCGGTGACAGCCGGCCTGACGTCGCCGCTGTCCGCGTCCAGCTCCTCGGCCGCAGGGGCCCCGCGGGGCCCCTGCGGCGGCGCGAGCGGCTGTCGCCGGACGGGCCGCTGGCTGTGCAGCTCGCCGTCCGAGGAGCTCTCCTTGTCCACGCAGCCGAGCCCCAAAGCCTCGTCCGGACACGACAGCTCCTTCTCCTTCAGCCGCCCTTTGCACACTTTGACGATGTCGTACATGTGGAGGTAGCTGGCGGCCGCCAGGACGTCCTCCACCGGCAGAGAGCCGAACTCCAGCTTCCCCTCATACATAAATTCAAGCAGCAGACTGAAAGCCGGGGCCGTCACAATGTCACTGTTGAGATGCACAACGTCCCTTTTGTCCAACTGGTCCCTGTAGAAGAGGTGGAAGTACATGCTGCAGGAGGCCAGCACGGCTCTGTGCGCCTGGAATCGAGCCTCTCCGACCAGAACAGTGCAGTCACAGAGGAAGCCTTGGTGACGCTGCTGACTCAGACACTGCAGCAACTGGCGGCTATGGTCTGGGAACTCCATTCTTCCTTCATAACCTGATGGAAAACGAGAAAAACAGGACAGTGTTGGAGCGCAGAGCTGAGCAAACGGAGCGGATCACTCCAAGTCCCCGAGAACCTGCTGCGAGTCTAAACACAAGTTCACGGGATCATTTGCAAATTCCAAACTGAACGCAGAGCGGTTTTGGCCAAAATCCACAACTTTGCCCAACTTGAGAGTCCCGCATTCCTTCCAGTGGTGCAGGACACGCTGCGCTGCGCTGCGCTGCGCTCACCCACCGTGTACCGCGGCACCAGCGGATCCACGGTCCCGGAGCCTGCGTCCCGGTCCGTCCCGGTCCGGAGCGGCCCGTCCAGTTCCTGCGCTAGGAATTATTTTGGCGAAAAGCGACGCACCGGTGCGCGTCCAAACGCACACAAAACAGCGCTGTTTACAGGACAAGCAAGTGGGACAGGAGCGAGAGCAGCGGCGGAAAAAATAAGAGCAGCGCAGAGTGAGTAAACTGCCGCTCTGTTTGCTAATTACACTGCAAGCTGTGGAGTCAGCTGCTCTGACATCACCGCAATGGAAACGCTACCTCCAGCTGTGCTCTCCTTTATGCCATATGTTACCACTACGCAGTCCGAAAAGACCCACAACTCAGAGCAGCACACACACGCGCGCACGCGCGCGCGCGCGCGTCCACTCCGTTTTCCATCGGGCCGTTTATCGCCGTAAAACCTGCGGGCGACAATAAGCCTGCGCCGGGAATAAGCCGCTTCAAGGCGGTTTTACGCACACAACTGTGACATTTGCCTAAAAACATTCACGACAAACAGAAAAAGCCGGCGGAGGCGTAAAAAAGGAACTCGGACGAAATGAGCGTTAAAGTTTGACGGTGTCGCCTCGCGGTGTCTGTGCGCGCGGAAGTTGGATGCGTGTCGTGAACGAGGGCGCCGCGAGACGAGCTCCACGTCCGCGTCCGCGTCGGGAAACGCATTGCTCGGAGCCTTTAAGCGGCGGACGAAGTCACGGCAGCGCCAACTGCGGCCGCCGGACTCCTTAACTTTCGCTTTCCCCCGTCGCGAGGCACGAAAAGCCTCACCTTGATCCCCGCGCAGCTCGTCGTCTTGTCGCGCTACAAGCCGCGGCGTCCGCTCATGATGTGCGGCCAGATGTTCGCTTCTCGCCGTCGTTCCTTGAGCTCCGCTCCGACCCGTGCGAGGCAGGCTGCACTCAGCGCTGCTGTGAGTCAAGCAGGTTGATAATGGCACAAGTCTCGCGATATTCCGCCGCCGACAATAAGTTGTGCGCTACTCCGTGGCTTCGCGCAGCGGCAGCGAGCGGCGTGGCGCACGGGCCGCATCTATTGGCTCCCCGTGGAACACCTGTCCCACGGACGGGAGGGCTTTTAGGGCTGGGAAGGAAGTGGGAACGCGACTTTGTTCGAGATAAAAATAACGCTCCATCGCTTCTGTCTCATAGGAAGCCAGACGTTCGAAAGCAGATTTATTGGCTCATTTCAAATGTAAACGTTTACTTATTCCCATCAATCGTGTTGTAAAATTTGAATGAAATGTTTTATTCTGCCTCGTGATTTAGAGAATGGGGTCGTAAACGGACGTTTAAAGACTGTTTAGAGCGTGTGGCTCCTTTGCTTTGCTTTTTCGGATCACTTTTATTTCACAGAATCCGTGCTTTGTTAACATCGTGAAGACGCAGCGTGTTTTGTGATCCTCAAAGCCAGAAATAGTGGCTGGTTGCAGAAACGGGGGCTGGAGGTTGCAGCTGCTCCCCCCCCAGCAGCCTCTCCTCCTCCTCCTCCTCCCAACTGCCTCCCTCACCTTTGCCCTGTGTTCCAGCTGTCGTGTGTTTTGAAAGGGCCATTTGCAGCTCCTCTGACACCGAGGGGACCGAGCGGCGTGATGGGACGCGGCAGCTACTGGGCCGGAAGCTGCAGCGGCGACGTTACATCAACTTACTCCACTTTTTAGTGGAATAAGTTTGTTACGGCAGCTGGACGTTTCGCGTCACACTCTTCAAATAAAAAGTGTAATTCTTTCCTGTAGGTTTAATAGGACATTAATAATCTGCTGACGCCGTGAACCCAAACGCTGAGTGTTTATACTGAAGTATTCCATCGTGAGCCGCGTAAAGGCCCTCTTAGCATTCAGCGCTGCTGAGCAGTGATGTGGATGAGGACGGAGCCGCGGCCCCGTGTCGGCGCTGGCCAACGCGGCCGCGGCAGAGGAGGGGGGTGTTCACGGGGCAGGACAAAGCAGCGGTTGTGCCCGGGGACCGTGGCCTCCGAGAGAAAGAGGCTCGGCCCGGCCAAGGTTCTCACACACAGAAAGAGATAGAGAGCGAGAATGAGAGCGGAGTGGGGGAGAGAGAGGACGCTTCCTGGAGGTTCATTCTTCCTCTCTGCGATCATCAATGGCATTCTCCCCCTGACCCACTCCTCTCTCAGGCAAACAAAAGAGCCAGCATTCCAGTGTAGCCTGAGCGGCCAAGCAGCAGACACCAGCCACCGCTCCGCCACATCACAGCGCCTGCCTGCCTGCCTGCCTGTCTGCCTGCTGATCCATCCAGTTCTATGCACTTTAAGGGTCTTTCCATAAAAAGGTCTTTGCTCGTGTTATGGAGCACATTTACATCGAATATTTCCCTGCTAAAAACCTTATCTTTGCTTGGTTGCTCTCACACAGATGAGTCGATGTCTAATTACTGAGTGTAAGGTGGCAGCTTGCATGTGTGGCGAGGGGGGGGGGGGGGGGTTCTTAGAGACTGACTGGCCTCTGCAGAAGTTCCCCATTGAACAATAAAGAGTCTGACACAAAAAGAGCCATAAAAGCCTCAACTTGGATATGAGATAATAAGTTACTTGCTGAGCTTCATTTCCCCCTTTAACAAACAACCTAAGTAGCTGACACACGAGTGTCTCCTTAAATGTCACCCCTTTTCCCTCATCGGTTTTCTCTTGTCGTTGAAAGTTGTGTGACTTTGACTGTATCAATAATAAAAGCTAATAGGTGGTAATTACATCATTGCGCTGCAGTGGCTGGGAGCCTCCTGCGCCGCCCCCTCCTTCCTGCTATTTGTGACTAATTATGACTCCTGCTCGTTACCTTCTCCTTCCACACTGTTTCTTTGTCGACCGATTGGAAGAATCAGACGCGTGTTTGACAGCAGAGACATCACTAAACCAGGACCTCTTGCTTTGGGCCCATTAAACGGCAGAGCAGGCGCTCCCACCGTTGCACCGGAGGAGGGGGCGCCACAACAATAGCAGAGAACACGGGATCCCCCTCCATCAGCGCTGTTTGTATGACAGGAACAGCTTGGCACGGCTGATGCATGCGAGCAGAGAAGAACACATTACAGTGTCAGTGACAAAGAGAGGAAACGGCTCAACGACCACGCGGAGGCCAGTGAGTTCTCCATCACACAAGCAGCGCTGGCAGCTGCTCTTTTCTGTTGCCGGGCCACTTTTTTATTGTTATCTTGCACCTTTGTATCAGATAGTGGTCGCACCAAACCCGATAACCTCTCAAGGCTGTTTCCTCGAGCACATGAACGCAGCCTGTGTCTCTGTGCAGGACCTTTACTTCTCTCCTGGCTGTTCTTGCCTCGCTCCAGATGTTCTGGGTCTGGATTTTCACGCACCAGGAGCCACGGCCTCTTCTTCTCTCCTTGTGTTCACATTATGCTCATCTTGTTTCTGTCTTTATTGCCTTTTTGTGTAGTCTGGTGTCTCTCTGGGATGACATCATGCAGGTCAGGTCCTCGTAGGTAGTGTTTGACATCGTGCTGTTCCCTCAAAAAGATTGACGGTTAACTGATTGATTCATTAAACTTCACACCATTGTACTAAAGCCTTACAGTTCATAATGCAAGAATCTGCAGCTGACATCAGACATCAGATATTATGTTAAAGGTGTTACCACAGGTTGTAATTCTACTACAACTCATTGTACAGCAGGTGGCAAAGTACCAAAGTGAAATCACCCATGAGGCTTCTGTACTGTCTGTCTGTGGCAGTTCCAGGAAGTGAAGCCCAGTCCAGCGAGGGTCCCCTGGCGGCTTCCGGGGGGCCCTTTGCGGGTCCCCGGGCCTCACCTTGGATCCCAGCGGCGCAGAGAGCAGCTCCGGGTTCACCAGGGCCACGCAGGGTTTCTGCTCTTTTCCCGGGACGCCAGAGGCGCAGCGGGCCGCCGCCGCTCGGCCGGGCGGCGCTAGGACCCGGGAGAGCGGAGGCGCCGCAGACGCCGCGCTGGGAGGCGTAGTGGAAGAAAGGCGAGAGAAACGGAGTAAATGAGAGCACTCGGCCCAGATTGGTGAAGGACTTATCAACTTAATATCCCGCCGCTCAGCCCAGTAGAATGAGACGGACACACTGTTGAATTCCTGCCCAGGTAAACGTCCGCGGTTCCTTCGCGCGGCTCGCGACGAGAGGTCGGCAGCTCGACGGGGTAGGTCCCCATTGTGCGTCCGTGGGATGCGGCGCTTCTCGCTCCCCGCTAGGCCCAGATCCTGTCTGCGGCGCCGCGCGAGCCCGGGTCGCGCGGTACTTTCCAACTTGTTGGCGGCCGGAGACACGCGCGTCCGCACGCGCTGGTAGTTTTCCACCAACAGCAGCGAGTCTCCGAACACGTTAACATCCACTTTTGCCAATGAGCGCCGGGCCGCTGGTGCGGAGCCGCCGGTCCCGGTTCCGGCCGTATCACAAGCGCGTGCTTTGTGGCCCAGGAGGCAAACGAGTTCGGACGAGCTCGGCGGCGGAGCGGCTCGCGCGGCGTTTGTTTACCGGCGTGGCGGCACACCGTTTGGCTGCGGGGCCGTTTTAGCCACGAGCCGCGTTAGCTTGTTGCTGTAGCACTGATGCAAAGTGTGTTAGCTGCACAGAGGACGTCCCATCAGTCCACAGGTTGTAATCAGCTGGCTCTGTACACATGTGTAAACAAGTCCCAGCGTCAGTGTTCATCTACAGACACCCCATAATACTCATGTTATTGTGTTGTGTGTCCGCGCTTCTGGACGCAGAAGCCTTTGTGTGTCAGAGCCGTGACATCACATCTGTCCAGCGCGTGAGCGCCTGCTGTGGCGTGTGACCCAGGAAGAGACGCACGAGCCGGGGCTCCCCCCGGCCCCCCCCGGCCCCCCCCCTCCACCCCCAGCCCCGCTGACGCAAATGTGCCACCAGTTGAACGCAGAATGTGAGGAATGCTGTTTAAAAGTTCCACCAACAACGCAGGCGGAGCTGTTGCTGTCGTCCCTGCGTTAGCGCCCAGAAGGTCACGCGTGCGGTGACATTATCACACGCTGGAAGCTGCTCCTGAGCAGGAGACGGAGACGGAGGTTGAGTCTGCAGGACGGGTGAGAAACGTTCTCAGCGCGTTCAAGGTCACAGTGAGTGAGGTCCAGTGTTCTGTTGGTACCAGGTCGCTGCTGGTCCCCTGCTGTGACCCTGCAGTTCTTCACCCCGACGGCAGCAGAACAGACTCGTGTGTATTGATCTGTCATCAAGGAAGTGGTGACGTTGACCCCATTTTTCTGTTTGTTTTGCTTCCTGTCTGTCCCGATGCTCCTCTGACGCCACTCACTGCTTCTCCCCATTCACGGGATGCAGCGTTCCGCTGGGAGCTTCTCCGCCAGCGGAGCCGGCGGCTCGGAGGCCGGGACCACGTGACCCGCTGTCAGGGTACTGGGTTCATCCAGTGGCTGCTGGCAGCCGCCCAGCGCTTCCACACCGGCCGCATTAGCAACAGGTCGCTCCCACTAAACAGCCGCTCTGTGTTGTGGCTGTGTGGACCGGGCCTGTGTACGTGCTGTCGGCCCGGCCCGGCCCGGCCCGCTCTGTTTGTTTGTCGGTTCCCAGTGTGTGTGACGGGTCCACAGCGGGGCATCCAGCAGCTTGTGTAACTTACGGCTCCGGCCGGCGCTGCTGCTTTGCTTTTTCGGATCCATCGCCGGGTCCCGTCCGGCATCGACTGTAACACAAGAACCGCAACCTCAGAGCAATAAACAGAAACACGGGGCGAAAATAAACCCTGCTTTCATAAAATCACTCGCGTTCATTGATGGAGGCGAGCGAGCGGCGCCGCGTTGATCGCACGCGCGCCGGCCCCGGGCTCAGCTGATGCGACCGCTCGCCTGTCGATAGCCACATCCACTTCCTGTTCCCCCAATGAGCTGGACGGGCCGCGCAGACGCAGCCTGGTAATGGCTCCACTGAGCAGCAGCAGGCGCATCGATTCCACTTGCTGCCGGATGTGACATTTGTGTGAACAAGCGTAGCGATTGATCATCCTCTGCTGCTGCTCTGCATTCAAAGCTGTCTTTATATGAAGAAGGGGTATGAAATGAATGGAAAGGTCAAGTGTTTTGGTTGTGATCGCCTGCAGGTTTCCACTGTGCTGTTGATGAATAACCAATAAATCCGTGGTGGAATTCAGCCCGTGCGCTTTTCTTCCACCACCGTCGCCACGGTTTCATCTTGACTTGGGTTTCAACGGGTCACATGTTGTGTAGTTTGAGCTTTTTATAGCTTATCGTTATGCATGTCTAGCGCTCACGAAGACCCCTTCACACGTCTGCAGCCGCAGCGTGTTTTTGTGTGTGTTTTTCAGTAAACAGCGGTGACTGTGTCACATGTCAGGACCCAGCGTTTTCGTAACGCTCACATCAAACGCTGGGTGTGAATGAACGCGTGCGTGGAAAGGCCTTTCTAAAATGAACCAACAGTGAACCTGCACAGACACAGTCTATGTCAATGTGTTCACTCACAGGGTAGAACCGCGTAGCGGTTCTGTAGATTTGATCACGATCATCAGCAGAAGGCGTTGGAGCTGCTTTGAACCAGGAAAAAGAATCATCCACATGTGATGTGATTGAATGATCTTCCAGCTGAAGGAGGCTGTGTCTCTACACACACTTTTGAACTTTGCGCTGCTTCAGAGTCTCCACGTGAGGAGACCAACTTACATAGAACATAAACAGTGCAACAAAGGGTTAATCTTTAGCCACTGGATAAAAGTCTTCTGCAGTAACAGGCTAATTTTTACTGGTTTCATCTAATAGGTAACCACCATTGAGAAGGCGGCTGTGACCGGCGGGAACCCATCTCCAGGCTCCTGCTCAGGGCTGAGTGCGTCTGTGCCTGTGGGAAACCTGGATCCTCCACACACCCTCCAACATGACCAGCGTGGTGATTGTCAAGGAGGGATGGCTGCATAAACGCGGTAAGAGACCTGGGCGTTTCCTGTGAAGCCGATTGGACCAGACCGGTGCCATGTGCTGCTTGTTCATGTGCTGCTTGTTCATGTGCTGCTTGTTCATGTGTTGCTTGTTCATGTGCTGCTTGTTCATGTGTTGCTTGTTCATGTGTTGCTTGTTCATGTGCTGCTTGTTCATGTGCTGCTTGTTCATGTGCTGCTTGTTCATGTGTTGCTTGTTCATGTGTTGCTTGTTCATGTGCTGGTTTGGTAAAGTCAGTCACCTGTGCCAGTCGTCTGGCACAAACCTCGCTATAAACAGATGTTCAATATGCAGGCGTCTCAGTACAGGTTCACAGTGAAGGACGGCGCACGGTGGTTTTGTCCTCGGCTCGTTTCAGTGGTTCAGATTCTTCTTGACGAAGTTCACTCCTGCTTCATACTTGAGATTGTTGGATCAGGAAGCGTTTACTGCAGCGCTGACGCGACCCTGACTTGTCTGCGCTGTGCTCGTCATGAGGTAATGGGCTGGTTCTGGCCGTGAAGGCGGTCCCCGGGCCTGTGAGTCCTGCTGTTTGGACCAGGAGGCATTCCTCACATACCCGCGGGCTTTGAGCAGCTTTACGTGCGCGAGCAGCTCTGCTCAAACTGGGGCTGCCTCAGAGCCGTTCCACCGAGGGTGAAACAGGATGAGAAACTCCCCCAAAACCAGTGGCGCCCGCTGGGCCCAGTGCCAGAGGAGCAGGCTTTACTGGAACTGACTCAGGATGAGGTGATGGGAGCAGCTCGTAGGCGCTGTGGGACTGGAGGGGGAACAGTGTGCTGCTGTGGTGGGACCCGCTCTCCCCTCGTCCAGGCAAGGAGCACAACAAGCTGCTGTGTTCCAGGTTCAGCCCGGTTCCACTTGGACCTGGGCAGACACGCCCTGATCGCCTCAGAGTGTGAGGATTAAGCGTTTGCTGTCTTATATTATTCTCTATAGGACTCTGACTCTGGGTATTTGGTGAAAAGTGAAAACAGGAACCTCTGTGAATCTGTCCTCCCACCTATTGTTGTGGTGTTTGACAGAGAAGTGTCCTCTGTTTCCCACAACTTCAACATCACACACACACACACACACACACACACACACACACACACACACACACACACACACACACACACACACACACACACACAGCTCAGCAGCTGTGCCCTGTGAAATGTCACCCAGAGCTCCTGCGTCGCGGTCGGAGGACGTCTCCTGCTTCTCCGACACGACGGCTTCGGTGTCGCGTCACTGTCACACAGCGTTCGCCCCAGAGCCACAGCACAGACGGTGAACCTGCAGCCAGGCCGTGGTCCATCCATCACCTGTGTGTGTGTGTGTGTGTGTGTGTGTGTGTGTGTGTGTGTGTGTGTGTGTGTGTGTGTGTGTGTGTGTGCGTGTGCGTGTGCGTGTGCGCGTGTGTGTGTGTGTGGTGGCGCCACCCAAGTGACTCACAACGCCATGTGGGCAAAATAATAAATGGTTTGTACGGCTTCCAAGTGTGTCCCTCATGCTCATTACTCCCATGTGTGCAGTCAGAACGCTAATTTGATGTTTTGCGGGTGTTTCCTCGACCTGCTCTAGCATCAAACCGTCTTTAACAAAGGAAAGTCAAGTCAGAGTGTGGCTCTGGACTAATGGCTATTCATTATGAGTGGATTTCATGGTGGCCCAGTCACAGAGCAGCTCTAGTGCGTCAGCTGAACACACTCACGTCTCTCACTCTCACTCTTTGATACTTGTCTGATTAGTCACGTTCAGAACCCAGTGTTAGCATTGTGCTGCTAAAAGCTAATCTGTCATTAGCGCTGCCGGCTCTCAGCCTTGAAGCGCTCTGGACGCGGCTGCAGACATCTGCGCTCGCTGCAGTGATCTCATTCTGAAGGACACACCTTCATGCGCGGCTGTAATTTGTGTTGTTGTGGCGGTTAACTCGGCTTATCGGCGCTGGTGTGCAGGACAAAGCAGCTGAGTGTGAGGGTATTTATTTATTCAGCAGTTCTTGCCTCTGCCTCCATTCACAGGCCACGCTGCAGAAACACTGTAACTCTGTTGTTGCCATCATAACCAGTTGTTACTTGTCCCTTCAGATCCTACACACTGCACCCACACACTGCATGTGCCTACGGCCTCTAGTGGCCACAGACACCGAGTAGCATGTTATTTCTTTTTGCAAGTGTGTTTTTCCAAAGTTTCCATCAAAGCCAGAGCATCATCCGACATCAAAGAGGCAGATTGTGGCTTCCCTAGTTTCCAGGGAAGTGCTGTGGCCAAGAACCCAGTGAAGCTCAACGCTCGCCCGTCCTCTTCTCTTCCCCAGCCCTTGTTTGTTTGACTCATTTGCTCCCTGTCTCGTATAAAGAGCCGGCCCCCTCGTTAGGCTAACGAAGGCCGCAACAACTGTGGGCTTGGGGTGGCACGCTCAGCTGGCTCCGGCTCATGAGGGGGAGGAGGGACACAGCGCCAGGATCACACCAGTGCAGATAGTGGCAGAGATAAAGGGGCAGCAGAGAGACACAGAAGTTGAGCAGTGTCTCTGTGACGTTCCCAGAACATTGTTCAGTGACCCGGTCCGCCTCAGACATCACAGTGGGTGGATGCTGTGTGCGACGTGCCACACGGAGCCTCTCGTGGTTTGCTGGGAGCTCATCAGCTGATTGGCTTTTTTGCAGGTCATGCGGCTGAAGGACACCGGTGTTGGTGGTCCGGCGAAGCACATGAGGCTCAGGGTGGGAACCAGAGGGGGTGAAGCATGTGTGGGCTTTTAGGAACTTCAAACGCGGGAGACGTGGCGATGAAGCGTTTCCTCGCGGTATTAATATCTATGAGTTGTGCATCTGGTGAACAGGCCTCCATCAAGTCTGCCAGCACTGAGCTCAGGCAGAGAATGTGGTGAATGTGCGCTTTGGTGAATGATCTTCAGAGGTGCAGACCCACCTGATTAACTGTCCCATGATGCTGGTTTTATGGCTAGAACATGAATCTACTGGATAGAACTCTACATTAACAGGTTAGTAAATGTAACATATGCCACTAACTAGTTATTTCAAAGAACCCAACTTCGGCGGTCGGGGCTTGGACTGGAAGCGGGAGCAGCAGGCGGCTCTGGGAGTGGAGCCCCTGTGGGCAGGTCCAGCAGCAGAGGGTGTCTCCCCGGGAAGCCTGCGCTCTGGTCGGGTGTCTGGCCGTCAGCGCAGACCCCCTGCTCCGGGTAATGGGAGGAAGTCTTCCTGCTAAATGTGGTGGAGAGAAGTAAATGACTGGGGTGCAGCTGTCGGCAGGCAGGCAGGCTGGCGTTGTGGGGGGGTGTGAGGTGGGGGCCAGGAGCTCGGGGAGGTGGCACCTCCAGCGTTGGCCTCCTCCTTGTTCTCCTCCGTTGCTCCGCTCTCTCTCCCCTCCGCTCCCACTGGCCCGTTGCTAGGATAACGACCCTAACAACTCGGAGCCGGGGCGGAAGTGGCCATGGACCCTCGACAAGCTCCCATTCTCTGACATCAATCACATGACTGGCACGTCTTCAGGGGGAGACGGAGACGAGGGGATGCTCACCTGTCTGCACATGGAGACTTGACTCTGAGCGCATATGTGTCACGCTTTATTCTGGATCTAATTTTGAGCGTGATGCTTTTTTTATACCTTTGGGAGGAAAGTGTCCTGCGGAGGGTTTCACAGCTGGACAATCCCTCCTTCTAGAAATAAAGGCTTTATTCTTTGCTGGATCTTGCATAGCTCGCTGGCACTAATTTGCTCTAAATAATGTGTGTTTATTTGTTTGCCGTGCAGCAACCTAGTTAACTAATCCATGGACTGCTTGTTTAGCCAGGGAGAGGGGGCAAATCTCAGCCCCACTGTGGTAGGGGGGAACTTCCCACAGTGTCTCTATGGTAATCAGCAGGTGTCACTCACCACAGAGAAGAAGTGAGGGCTTTCTTACGAGCGTGAGAAAGAGGGGCAGCCTCTGTCGTGCCCCCCCACCCCTTGCTTTTTTCCTGTTGGGGAAGCAGCAGCAACAGCAGGGACAGAGAGGGCTGCATTAGAGGCTGGGGCGGCCCTTCCCCACAACCTGTTGGTGCTGCTGCCAAAGCCCTGGCAATGGAGACCCCCATCCAGCTGCATGGGAGCGACTGGAGCCAACAAAAGAGGTCTGGAGAGGAGGGAGGACGACAGGAGGGCAGGGAAAGAAAAGAGAGAAAGGCGCCTGAACTCCTCGACCGTTCAGCAGCACTCAGCAAACGAGCCTGGCGCTACTTTATGTCAGAACAGTGGGCAGATTGGGTCCAGGCTGCCACCAGGAGCCCGGCTTGGAGCCGGAGCCGGAGCTGGGCAGGGTGTGTGGTTGGTGGGCCTCGCTGGTGACCTCTGCAGCAGTAAGGCCCCCTCCTCTGGAGCGGTGGCCCCTGGCTCATTGAGATGCAGGGCACAGGGTGGCAGGCCGCAGCTGCAGCCTACAGGCAGAGCCCAGCAGAAAAGGGCCGAAGGGACGGCGGGGGCGGCCCAGGAAAAACCAACAAAGGCGCCACCCCCTGCCTCCTCCTCCCTCGCTTTGGACTTCTAATTCCCTAATCCTCAACCTCCGCCCACCCCCCTTCTCATCCGATTCTCACCGCTCACACACATGCACAGTTCATCCAGTTACCACTGGCTCCCTTCCTCTCATCCCCGAGCCATGAATGGCCAGACAGGGACAAAACCCAACAGCAGCCCCCTCAGGAAGTCCACCACTGCTTCTGCTCAATGTGAGCGTGTGTGCACGGTTTGTGTGGTGCCAGATGACGGCGGTCAGGACGTGCCAGGCTCAGTGTGGACACGCGGTCCGGGCGGCTTCTGCCCCATACGTCGTATCCTGTGGTCGTCAGGTAGATGCAGAGCGAACAGGATGCTCTGCAGCCTTCTGTGCGACTGACTCGTCCTCGGGCTCCACAGCAAATGCTTTTATTTGCTTCATTTCCTCCGCGTCTTCACATCATGCAAATGGACGCGGCGTCGTTGCACCGCGTTCGGCCGAACCCGTTCTCCGCTGCATTTCTCGCGCCGAGGGTCCGGAGGGCGCGGCGCCGGGCGCCTGAGCCGTCCACGCGCGGGGCCGTGCAGCAGTTGGCAAATAAAGATGAATTCTGTTGTGCTTGGCAGCGGTTCGCCGTTCATTATTTTCCACTTTGCCCAGCTCGCGTCCCAGACCTCAGCAGCTGCTTGTCATGTAAAGACACTCTATCAGGCCCTGACAGCTCCTCCCATGCACGCACGCAGTTCGCATGGCTCGTACACACTTGGCTTGCGCTCACACCCCCCACCTGCAGCCGTGCATATGTGGGGAACATATGTAGTGATCTGTCTCACTACCACTCGGCTCATCGCAGCCTCGCACACTGTGCATCCCCTCCAGTTCGCTCATCTGCTGTGGAATCAGTCTTCCTTCTCCGCCGTCCCTCCTCTAATTGAGCTGAGTTGAGCCACATGTCTGCTGTCACACTTCACTTTTATTAGAAAGGCTCCGATTCTGGGACACTGGCGGTTTTAGTGATTTGACAGCAAAGTGTGTCGTGTCAGTGACAGTTAGAACCTCGGTGCAGGTCTAATCTGCTTCGTGGTCAGTCTGTCTGTTGGCCAGTTTCCTGTTTTGGAGAACTTGTAGACATCAAAAGGGCTGAGCTCTCTGAACGCTGCAGTGATGTTGCTGCAGGGCCCATTGTCTTTCAGCGTGCACAGGATGCCTTTGGGGTCTAACCTGCAACAGACTGAAGACAAATCATCTGAAATCTGAAACTAGATTGAGTTTTAGTTTTGCAGGTTTTCAGCATCACAGGCTCCTCATTGCTGTAGTAATAACGTCTTCTGTTTGCGTTTCCTCTCAACAATTAAAAACACGCAGCTGCCAGTTTCACTTTACCGTCACCTCCGAGCTGATCGGCAGCTCACAGGGTGAAAAGTAGAAGAGAATAAAAGTAGAAGGGGAAGTGGGTGAAAATAGGAAGCTGACAAGGGTCATCTGTGTTGTTTACTCTGACTGTTTGCACGGCTGCGCTGCACGGCGGTGGAGGCGCAGACAGCCGGATGCTGCTGCTTCCACAGGTTGTCACGTGACCCGGCTTGTGGTTGTAGATGTCCTCCTGTCTAGAGAGCGTGTGCTACTTAGGGCTGAGCTGCAGATGTGGCTGTTTTTGTCAGAGTAACGGGTTTCTTTCTTCTCACGGTAATAAACCAGTCAGACCTCAGCGTCCGTGTCTCACCTGTGAGCACCTGCGTTACCTCTGCTCCTGGGGCTGTGCATTAGTGGAACACATTTATTTCTGCCCACATCAAGACTCCCAAACATGGAGGTGATTTACTGCAAACCTAAACGTCTCCGCCATTCATGCAGTCATTCCGCAGGATTCATCCATTCATTCTGTCCTACGACAGGTAGCGGCCCTGTGTCTGTGGATTCTCTCAGTGCCAGCGTGCGTGTGTGTGGGTGACTGATGTGGAAGTTGGCTTGTAGTTGAAACCTGACAAACAGCTCATCACTGAACCTGACATAAGGGAAATCCACCAAAGCGACTCCTTCCTCTTTATTGGAGAGCGGTGAGAATGGCTGACAGCTGACAAAGTGGAGCTAATTTCTAAATGAGCTATGTTTGGTGTGAAAACACTTAGTCTGCAGAAAACACGGTGAGACGTCTCCTCCTGTGCCATGATGAAAAATGTAATAACATATGGGACATCTGCTGCGGATTGTAGACAACGTATATTGTGTTGTTGGGCAGATGTTTCCTCTGGAGCAGCACCTTGCCGTCACAGTAAATCAGGTGGTTCTGGGTTTTGGGTTTTGGCCTTTGTCTTTGGATCCGAAGACTCCACATCGCTCCATCCTGCTCCGCGTCGTCAGCGCTGCCAGAGCCAGTGGGCCTCCGCTGGAGTGTCCGCTTCCTCTCCTCCTCGCTCTTTGTCCTGATGGAGGGAAGCCATATGGAGGTCGGCCCATTAGAGTTCACTGAGATGAAGTAGAAAGAGGAAGTTCATAGTCGTTTGTTGTCAAAAGTGATTGATCTGGGAAACGCATTTTTTCCATCTCTTTAAATATTTTTTATTGCGCATGCTAAGCAGAGGAGACGTTAGTCGCTGTTGTTCGGTCTTGTGTGACTCAGACGGATATATTCTAGGTTTCATCAGTCAGTGGTGTGTGTTTGAAGAAGAGTAACAGAAGCTCATATTGACAGATCTCCTACCTCTCCTCCACAGACACACACTCGCTCACACGCGCGTACGCCAGACTTCTGTGTTGGAGGAAATGGGGCAATTAAGGACAGCTTGCTGCAGCTCTGCATGGGGTTAATATGCAGCTCCGTAATTAAAAATAAATTACACTTTTCCTGTATAAATATTCAAGTCCCACTCCGCTGTGTGCCACTGCCTTGTTATGGTATGTAAGCTATTTTTTCTTCGGCTGCACAACATCTGGCGCGACATTTCCTGGAGCATCACCGGAATAAATTAGGTTTCGTTGGCCTGCGAGAGATTCATTTGTGTGACGCTGGTGTGTCTAAGTGAATGAGATGGACATGCATGGAGTGAGGTTATGGCTGTTGTCTAGAAAATGGGGAAAGTGGGAAGTTTCATGGGAAACGTGATGGTGGTAAACTGGGGGAGTAGTTGGATGGAAGCCTACCTGACCTCTGACCTCTGACCCCGTCCTCCCAGGAACAAGGCCACGTGCTGCTGCTAATCTGAACCTGGCAGTTGAGTTAAAGTTGGTACGTTTAGTACCAGATGGATCAAATGTTGGTTGAAGGCAGGAAGCACAGACAGATCAGCAACGTGTCCTGACTCTTACTGGAGCCACCGTTTGTCCTGCAGTTGACCTGCACTAAAAGAAAGACCCAGTGGTCGACGTAAGGAGCAATGGCCAACAACATGGTAATTAGACCGGAGGGAAGAGAAAGGATTAGGGTGGTCTGCATTAATCATGACACCACAATGTAAACCACAACACAGTAGTTGTGCACCGATCAGCGTTTTGTGAATTCAGGTTTCCTCGTGAACACAAACCCTCCATCATGTCACGAGTTGTTTGACCCTTGGGCTCTCTCTCCTCAGGTGAGTACATCAAGACCTGGAGGCCGAGGTATTTTCTCCTCAAGAGTGACGGTACGTTCATCGGCTACAAGGAGCGACCGCAAGATGTTGACCAGCTGGAAACCCCCTTAAACAACTTCTCTGTAGCGCGTGAGTATCAACTTCAGACAAGCTGGTTCCTGGCAGAGGAGTCTCTTTGTTGCTAACTTGTATTAACTTGTGTTCATTCACAAACTTGTTTGGATTGTGCATCCGTCCCAACTGTGGATCTGGAAAAAGCGTCGTCTGACCGCACCCGCGTGCCTCAGACGCGAACGTCTGAACGTCTAAATGTCTGAACGTCTTCTCGATTGTCACAAGTTTTAAATAGTTATGAAGACACATTTGCAAATTAGCCGTGGTGTCATCACAGCAGCGCGACTGGGGCCACTGCTCCGAGGCAAAGCAGGCTCTGCTGCTCAACACACACGCAAGATGTCGCCTTCCTGGCGTTAATAAATCAGATGTCACGTCCCCCCACACGTCTTCTTCACTGACACAAAATAACAACAAGAAATGCCCAGAGCCGCCTCCAAACCCTGCACGCGCCGTCTCCACACCGGAGAAAGTTGCTGTGATAAGCTGTGCAGATGACTGAACACAGCAATTAGACAGCATACTGTTTGTTTAACAAAATGCTTCTCTGCGACACTCTTGAGTTATCGTGGCTATTAGCCGCCTGATCTCATGTATTCATCTGGGCGCCGCTCTGAGGCTTTGTCTCCATCAGTGGCGGCTCCGGGTTTTCGTCACCACGGCGACCCCGCCTCAGAGGACAAATGGTGCGTCCCTGCTGACGGGACCGCTGCAGCTGGATTCCACATCCACCCTGATGGAGCCATGTTGGATCTCAGTGGTGGTCCACTCCCCTGTCCGCCATCTATCAGACAGGGGCCATTTTGTGTCGCGTTCTGACATATTTGCTGACATGTTTCATTTGGAAACAGATGTTAATGCGAAGGAGGTGCAGATGGAAATCTCAGCTTTCTAAATTCACTTTTCAGACTGTTGTGAGTAATTGATTTGCAAACTGCTTACAAGGCAACTGTTTGCCTGGAAAGAGGAGGAATGAAAGGAAAGAGAATTAAAGATGTAAAAGACTTTTAGTAATGGTGCAATAATAAAAAGGAAGACTTTAACGCTAGCATTTTGAGTTGGGCCGTTTAAAAAAAGCATAAATGAGGTCATTCCATTCGTTGTTTTTAATTTTCCACCACCAACATACAGTGCATGTTGTAAAAGGATGTGGCAGGTTAGGATCAGAGGTGCTTCCTCCCCATGTGCACCTGTTCTCCTCCAAATCGCTGTCTAAATGTTGTCTGTGCGGGTGACGATAAAGACAAATGGCTGTAACGGTGGTCTGTCCCTCCCCTCTGCTCCCTCTCTCCCCGTTTCCCTGGCTGTGGTCAGAGTGCCAGCTGATGAAGACGGAACGGCCCAAGCCCAACACATTCATCATCCGCTGCCTGCAGTGGACCACTGTCATCGAGCGGACCTTTCACGTGGAGACCCCCGAGGAGAGGCAAGCGAGAGGAGCACACCTCCCGACTCACTGAGCGGCAAAACACAAATCATCCACATGCAGAGTTTGTTTGGAGGCAGTTTCTCACTTTAGGCGTCATTCTGTTTGCTAGTATTTACAAGGTTGCGTTCACACACAGACGTCCACATTTCATCATTGCCGTACGACTAGAAAGTCGTTCGCTACTGGCAGAAGTCACACTTCAATCGCCTTCCTGTTGATGAGACATTTCGGTGATTGAGCTGCTGGGCTTGCTGATGCTGAAAGGGCTGATGTAATCTCACTGCCTCCCTCAGGGCAGAGTGGACGAAAGCCATCCAAGCAGTGGCCGACCGCCTGCAGAAGCAGGAGGAGGAGAGGATGGACTCGTCCCCGGACCCCATGGACATGGAGGTTTACCTGACCAAACCCAGACACAAAGTGGTACGACCCAGTCACACACAAACTCAGCAGCAACGCCGCAGTCCTCGCCTCTCGCCAGCTGCAGCATGTCCTGCATGCTGTGATATAAAGGTTCAAGTCCCTCACACTACCACTTTTGGCACTGATCCTAGGGTCAGGGGTCAAAGGTCAACAGAGACACAACCAAATATAGAATAAAGCATTACAGTAGGTGTGTGTTGTTGTGAGGGGATTGTGTGTCCTGCCTTGTTGGAGCTCTGGCTTCTTAAAGCGTGTTTGTAACCAGATGCCGCTTTCTTTCCTCTGGCTCTGCAGACTATGCACGACTTTGAATACCTCAAACTCCTGGGAAAAGGCACTTTTGGCAAAGTTATCCTGGTAAAGGAGAAGGCCACAGGACACTACTATGCCATGAAGATCCTGAAGAAGGAGGTGATCGTAGCAAAAGTGAGTGGAGGCTGGTGAGTGGAGCTCTGACTGATACCTGAGTGGTTGGCCAGTGTAACACTGTGTGTGTGTGTGTGTGTGTGTGTGTGTGTGTGTGTGTGTGTGTGTGTGTGTGTGTGTGTGTGTGTGTGTGTGTGTGTGTGTGTGTGTGTGTGTGTGTGTGTGTCTTTCCAGGATGAAGTGGCGCACACACTCACAGAGAACAGAGTCCTCCAGAACTCAAAGCATCCGTTCCTGACGGTGAGTTTGTGTTATGTGAGATGGACGCGTAGTGGCCCATTCAGGCCCATTCAGAACACTGGGCATCTCACCATCTCACCAGGAATGTCCTTACAGAAGCTCCAGTTGATGTCCTATAGCAACTTTTACATCAGTAAACTTTCCCATCAGCTGCGGTGGGTTGTGTTGAACAGCCTCTCCAGCAGCTCCACTCAGCCGTGCTGCAGTCGTCCTCAGTGTCTTTGCATTGGACATGTGTTTAGCCACAGTTCTTGCTTTTTAAATGCCAGCTTCCTCCTCACTCACTTGGAAACACCAAGTTCTGCTTTACGTGTTGTGTTTTCTGTCTGCAGGGGTTGAAGTACTCTTTCCAGACACATGACCGCCTGTGCTTTGTCATGGAGTATGCAAATGGTGGTGAGGTAAGCGGCGTTAGCATCACTCAGCCTCCAGTTCTCTGATTAAAGCAGAATTCTTAAATATCGACTGAGT
Source organism: Betta splendens (assembly GCF_900634795.4). Classification (NCBI taxonomy): domain Eukaryota; kingdom Metazoa; phylum Chordata; class Actinopteri; order Anabantiformes; family Osphronemidae; genus Betta; species Betta splendens. Next base: position 1,683,321 of record NC_040900.2, on the reverse strand, counting down.
CGTTTGTCCTCTGTCTCCTCGTCCGCCTCCCGTCTTTCCCCATCAGCTTTTCTTCCATCTGTCAAGGGACCGGGTTTTCTCAGAGGAGCGGGCGCGTTTCTACGGTGCAGAGATCGTGTCGGCGCTGGACTACCTGCACGCCGAGAGGAACGTGGTCTATCGAGACTTAAAGGTAGGAGCGCGAAGGCGTCCACGCGTTTACTCAGCACACACACTTGCTGCGATCGTCTCTTTCCCCCTCGAGCCCGTCTTTTCCTTCCTTCCCTTCATTCCTCTGCTGGCAGGATATAAATAGGGTTTGTCTCCATCCAGAGCAGTGGCAGTGGCTAGAGCTTATTGATTCGCCTCCCCCGGATAAGTCTCCAGACCTCACTGCAGCTGTAGAGAGAGTCACTGTGTACTGCAGCTAGACCGAAATAACCACCAGTCATCTGTGAGCGGACTGGCTGCTCCCGTTATAGCGTCATACAGCGTCCCAGTGAGTGATATTAGTGCACACACTACAATTACACAAGCAAATCTCCTGGTCCTGGAATGAATCTGCAAGAAAACCCTTGGACGGGTGGATGCTGCAGGCCGACAGGACGTGCTGCCTGCAGGGGGCTGTGCGTGTTGCAGTCCGGCTACTTCCAGCTGATAGAACTATAGCAGCCAGGTCAGCACTGCACTCTCTCCCTCCCCTCCTCCTCCCTTGGGTTTATGAAGCAGCCTCCCAGCCTGCTAGGATTCTCCAGAAAATGCCAGGGTAGCAGGATTGGAGGATGTGCTGACTCTGGCCGGGTGCTGCTGGCCACGTGTGAGCTACAGCTGCCAGGTGACTTTAACGGAGAGAGAGAGGGAGGGAGGACAGGCTGAAACTGAAAGGCCGGGCGAGATCCGGCCGTGACAATGCACCGCGCTCATCCTGACGTCTTTGGGCATGTTGATGGTAACTGTTGTCATGACATACGGTGTGTGTGGTTAAAACTTGAGCATAACAGAGAATCTCTGATCATTCTGAGTCCCAGTTGAGATGGAAATGTTGGCATATTAAAAAGAGGAGCTAAAGTAATGGTGCTGTCACGGTACTCGCCACCTTACTCTGCTGTACAGAAAAGACATTCATGTTGTTGGGACACTCACACTCTACATGTTACTTCCCTTTCTCGCTATAAACAACACATGCAGATGCTAATTTCCGTGAAAGGCAAGATTAAATAGCAGCCTTGTTCCTCATCCTTCTGGTTTTTGGTATTTTGTTTATTTCAGTATATTTGTGTGAATGTTGGGCTCGTGTTTCAGATGCTGAGAGATTCAGAGTCTCAGATATTTGCTACGAACAAATTCATTAAAGCTCTTCTGCTTGTCTATATATTATATGAAGTTTTGCTTCTAAATTGTGGGTATTTTATTTTTATTCCCTCAGCTGGAAAACCTGCTGCTGGATGAAGACGGACACATAAAAATCACGGATTTCGGCCTGTGTAAGGAAGGAATCAAAGATGGCGCCACCATGAAAACCTTCTGTGGGACTCCAGAGTATCTGGCACCTGAGGTAAGCACAGTCACAACACAGTGAAGGCGCCTTCAGTCCCAGATCGTGTCAGGAGATTCTTTCTACTTGGAGCTAATGTGGTGCCTGGTAATGACTGCTGTCTACTCTGTGAATGAGAAGCATGTGGAAGATGGCGCATCTGTCTGAAATGCCTTGCTAATCTCCAGCTGAAGTGGAGTTAATGAGTGTGCCCAGGGCAGGGCAGCCGTTCTCATGTTTGCTATTTGCAAGTGGACGGGTGTGGCCGCCGCCCGCTGCGTGCAGGTATGACAAGTGTTGGAGTGGACGGCGTAACCCGATCTCGCATTGTTAGCGTGGGCGGCCTGTGTGTGTGTGTGTGTGTGTGTGTGTGTGTGTGTGTGTGTGTGTGTGTGTGTGTGTGTGTGTGTGTGTGTGTGTGTGTGTGTGTGTGTGTATGTGTGTGTGTGAGGCTGTTTGCACAAGCCCCTCGCCTGGTGCCATAAAAATGTTTTCCGGGAGAAGGGTGTCCGTGTTGACACAGTTGCCGTATCGTTGTTTTTAGCCTCTGGTTGGAATTTTCTGTTTCGGGGAGGAGCAGGAGCGATTGGTTGGCAGCACCTCAGGAAACGTGAGCTTCCGCTTGTGGTAATGGGAAAAGAATCACCCTGGCTCCAGCTGTCGTGTGGCACAAGAAGGATGCCTCTCCTGACCTGGGTAGAGTCAGAGCCCAACAGAGCACATTCCTCCATAAGCATCAGCTGCCCTCGCAGCTGACTGTTTACCTCCTCACACCTGGACTGAACGCTTCGCTGGCTGAGCGTTTGGAATTTTTCTCCTTGCGAGTCCTCAATCTGTCAGTCACGCAGGCTTCACAGCTCACGTCGCTTCCCCACAAAGAAACCCGGTCTCTGACAGCACCGGCCTCGGCAACGAAGAGCAGCGAGACATCAGGGGGCGCTGCCATGGCAACGAGGTCGCTGGCAAGCGTCTCTGCGGAGCGCGGGCCAGGCAGTGTTACAGGTTGTTCTGCAGTAAACAATGACCTTGTTGTGTGTGCTGCACAGGAATGCTGTAACGTCTGGGAATATTCCACCCAGAGCGAAGGGGGTCGAGAGGGAGGGAGCCCGAATCTGCAAAGACCTGGCTGATGGTCTCTGGAGGAAGCAGTGGGACAAATCTACTTTGTCACTTTTATTAGGTACAAAGCTATTACGGGCTTTGAGGCGACCTGTGCAGAGGAGTGGGGACAGGTTTGATGTTGCAACTAAGGTTCATTCTTCATTCAGAAGCCTAAAAGCTGATGCGAGGATCCAGAAAAGTGCGCCACGCGGGCTCCAGAGCGCGAGGGTCTCTCTCGTCCGTCTAGCTGGGCTCCTCGGGGGCAGTGTAACAGTATTAGTCTGGGGCGGGGGCCCACGCAGGCAGGCAGCGGTCCTGGTTACGTGTGTGAGGGATGAGCTTGGCTCCTGCGCTCCTGGCAGCTTCACAGCTGTGGCGCTCTTCTACATATATGGGGCAGCTGCTGGCCCAGCTGTCGCACGGTGTGAATCACACGACAGCAGCGCTGGAAATAGAGACGGCCCAGTAATCCTAGCCGCGCGCCGGCTTCACGTTACTCCCTCGCAGTCCTCCACCGCAGCACCCGGCCCGCTGCCCGCCGACACATGAGCGTCTGCGTGCGCACGCACACGCCGGCGTTTTGTTCCTTTTACGGACACGTCGGCCCGTCTGTTTTCCCGGAGCCTCTTCCTCAGCCCGCGCTCCGTTGTGTCCATATCTAAGTCTATTAATCCACCCGTGGCTTTTTGCTAAGCTTCTATTCTTGGGTCTGAATCGCCGAGCATCACGCTGCTGGCAGTTTAAAAGAACAGACTGTTCTCCTTGTCTTGATTTCACCTTCAACATCCGCCTGGCGAGGTAGAATCCAGTACATGTCCCCAGAGCCCCGAGAGGAACAACTCTGCTCAGCAGCACATTAGTCATGCAACAGGTTGCGGTGTCCAGTGAGCTCCACTCTGGGGGAGTTTGTCTCATTAACAACTGTCTTTGATGAGATTAGAGAAATATTTTCCCGTTGGCGTCTCCAGCTTTATTTCAGCTGGACGCTGCTTTGCCCCCGTTTGCTGGTTTTGGTGGTCGACACCTCTGCAGCCTGTGGCTCTGTATGTGTGGACGGGCCTCTGGTGATTAAATATGCAGGGCTCCAGGGGAAACTCTATCCCTGCTCCTAATGTGAGATGAGAGTCGGTGCTGGCTGGGGCTGCCTCGGAACCCGGCGCAGAGGGAGGAGCGCTGGTTCTGTCGGGGCTGTGTATTCATCTTAAAGAAGTGTCTAATGTCTGACTTCATATACAGTAACTATGGCTTCTCCATGAGAATTCAACTTTTTATTTGCTCAAAAGACGTGTGTGCACGTAAAACGGTGGCGTTGTCGGGTCCTGAAATGAGCCAGACCACAGCGTGTGTGTGATCTCCCAGGTGCTGGAGGACAACGACTACGGCCGCGCCGTGGACTGGTGGGGCCTGGGGGTGGTCATGTACGAGATGATGTGCGGCAGACTGCCGTTCTACAACCAGGACCACGAGAAGCTGTTCGAGCTGATCCTCATGGAGGACATCCGCTTCCCCCGCACGCTGGGCCCGGAGGCCCGCTCGCTGCTCTCCGGCCTCCTGAAGAAAGACCCCATGCAGAGGTGAGCAGCCTGTGGGTGGAGGCCTTGACGCCCTGAGCCGCGTGACTCATGCTCCTGTGTTGCCCTGCAGGTTAGGCGGCGGACCCGATGATGCCAAGGAGATCATGCAGCACAAGTTCTTCGCTGCGATTGAATGGCAGGATGTTTATGAGAAGAAGGTGAGTGTGTACGGCTCACGTTTGTGTTTCTCCCTCATCGTCTTGTGTTTGTTGTCGGTGACAGAGCGCCCGTCTCAGATAGCAGCTCCTCTGAAGGATCAGTGAAGCCACGTGGGATGAAGCGCCGCCGCAAACACTGCAGATTGTCATCAGAATGACAACTGGTACCAAATGGGCCGAGTGTACTGATACGTTTGTGTGCTCTGCTTTAACAGCTGGTCCCACCGTTTAAGCCCCAAGTTACCTCGGAGATTGACACTCGATATTTCGACGAGGAGTTCACAGCGCAAACCATCACTATTACACCGCCTGGACAAGGTAAGGACACGTATTGCGTCGTATCAAATCCACGGTCCACGACGGCCTGAGCGATGACGTGATGCTTTGTAGCCGTGTTCGGAACGTGACCGTGATGCTGAGCAGCCTGGTGGACTGTGAAGATGAATTACCTCCTAACTACTACTGTATGATGAATTCCCCTCCGCCTCCTGTGAGACGTTATTAAGAATGAGAAATTACACTTTGAAGAGGAAAACAAGCCACGATACTGAAATGCTAAGTCTCTAAAGTTAAGGGTTGGTGCCACCGTTTAGGTTCAACCGTGAGGCGTGGAGCTTCAAGCTTCGAAAGGAATCACTGTGTGTTTGCCTCTGGACAGAACTTGGAGCAGTGTAGGGAGACTAGAGGTGGTTTTGGAGGCAGGCAGCGGCTCCCTTAGGAGCAGTCTGCCATCTCCTGGAGATCCAGCGCCATAAAATACGCCTCACGAAGTCATCAGCTGCATCTACAAAGCAAAAAGCTGTGACATTAAGCAAACACCAGCGTTGATGCGTTTGCTTAGTGATGGTGAGATTCAAAAAGTCCTCTGGAAGAACATGAACGCTAACGCTAATTCATAATTCTGAAGTCTGTTTCCTTCAAAACAATCTAATGAGTCCATAAAATCACCAGCATCATTTCCTGCCACTGGTGCAGCTGCTGAGACCAAGGACCTCCCTGAGAAAGCCTGTTTATCTGTGCACTGCTGTCGTAGTTGAGGCTCATCTGCTCATTTTCCACCAGCTTCAAGCAGAACTAACCTCTGGCTTTGCTCTTTTCAGCCGACGACAGCATGGAGTCCTTCGACAGCGAGCGGAGGCCCCATTTCCCCCAGTTCTCCTACTCTGCCAGTGGGACGGCCTAAGCCGCCGCCCCCCCACCACCTGACTGCACTCTCAAACAGAGCGGGCCGCGGCCCGTCCTCTCGGCGCCGGCTGCAGAGGAAGCAAACGTGAGACCAAACGAAGACGGGCGCTCAGAGGACCGACGGACAGAGCGCTAACACTAGCCTGCATTTCCTGCTTGTTATGTTGTATCCAGAGCAGGCATCCGTACGCCGTAACGAATGGGGAAATGCAGCCATACCATGAATGAGGGTCACTTTGTATTCAACATAAGCAATTAAACATCAACCAATCATTTCCAATATTACAAACTTTGGACCAAAACATCTTGTGAGTGTGTTGTTTGATGAGTGGGTGTAAACAGTGTCTCCTCTCAGAACAATCCTAAAGTCCAACATTCAACCCAAACCCTGAATGGATCAAGTCAATGTTTCTAACAGTCGCAGCGCGTGGCTGATCCTCAATCAGTGTTTATCACGTCACACCGCGATGGTTCTGATTAATCAATAGTGATTAACAGGGATTAATCATTCCAGTCGAAGCTGGTCGGCTCAGATTCCTGCTGTTGCTGTTTGCACCAGAGGCACTGACGGACCCCAGGTTCCTGTCAGGATCATGAATCCCGCCCGCGCTCCCAACCGATATAAGTGCTTTTCATTCCTGATGCCTTCTTATCTCGATGCTGTGCTGCCAACACCTCCCGGTTTCCCTCTGAGCAGGGTCGGCACCGACCCGTCAGAAGCTCTTCTCTCTCTGGGTTTTTCCTCCATGTACAGTTGAGTATTGGGTGTTTTCCACCCGGTGCAGTCACTGCTGCCTCAGTGAGGTCACATAATACTTATTTAGGACTTGGGCTTCAGGGGAGGACGTGCAGTCCTCTGGTTTCCTTCTTCAGGGAACTTCTATCCATTCACACGCTTCTGACTTATTTATGAGACCAATAATGACTAAAATGAGTTTGACTGTGCCAATGACAAGCACTTTGCTGTCCAGACATATTATATTTGGCTTCTTGTTTTGTTATTAGGGTTGAAGACTGAAGCTTCCTTTTGTAACCGATGAAGCAGGATTTGCTTGTTTGAATTTGTTCAACCCTTCGACTGAAACGTCTCCTGGGAACTAAAGATTTCTATTTCAAAGTGTACTATGAGGTTCCCAGAAGCATTTCAGTGTTTTTAAGATAATAATCATTTCTCAAACGTGCATCATACCTTATTGAATGTAATGGTTTTTATCATGTTTTCACTTCAGCAAATCTTTTTTTCGGTTTTTGAATCTGATTGTTGCTTGTTTCTATGCACACTCGCATCTTTGCTGTCTTCTTCTGAAAATAGGGAAATTTATTTTATACCTTTTATTGTTAATTTCATCGTTTTTTGTTTTTTTTTTACCTGCCTTCCCATATTCCTGAGACTGAGGACACCAGCTTTAGTAAACAATTAATATAAACTTTGTACACTGTTTTTACTTGTTTCTTTCAAATTGATGAAATAAAAGGTCTTAACAAAAAACTGTGGCGGAACATCTTTTTTTTTTGAAAACTGAAAAACGAGTGAGTTCAAAGTCACTGCTGAGGCCTAGTGAGCAGTACTCTAGGATCGTGATTATTGTAGCGTTATAACTGATCTGTTTGAATGTTATACTTGAATTTGACATCATTTTAACTGAAAAAACAAAAGTGCATCCAGGATTTTCAGCTCATTTTCTTTAAGTTGCAGTAATTGTGCCCTTACGCTCCCCAGCGAGTGGAGGGGCGGGGGGTTCTGTAGAGCCCCCTACATCACACCCTGCAGACAGAATAAAGCTAAGCGTTTGGGACAGATGCTGCGGCGCTCAGCGGCCTCACTGACTCCTCTGCAGGTCTGCTCAGGTCCACGTCTGCGGTTCTGCAGCTGCTCGGAGACGGGAAGAGACGCTCCCCCCGGGCCCCCGGCCAGATGGGACGTCTCTGGAGCAGATGTTGACAGCCAGGTCTCTCCGCCTGTGTTTGGGCCAGCTGCGGCGCGCAGTGCCACAGAGACACTGAGGTTTGGACCAGCGCTGCTCACCTGACAACTGTTCCTCACCTGGCTCCAGCTGCAGGGCTGCTGCTGCTGCTGCAGCTCTGCCACTGGCCTCCCCTGGGCGAGTGGTGCTGTGCTGTGTGGAAAAGGTGTCATTCACACTTAGCCTGCAAGCCAGCGCGTCTCCACTGTGTGTACTAGCTGCAACAATATGCTCTGTTATTGTACTAAACTGAATATACAGTACTCATATCATTATAAGACTACTTATTTTTAGCATTACTTAGAAATGTTAATGTATGCTTCCTACTGTTCCTGCTGTCTTGTCGATAGCTAACGATCAGAGCAAAGGTTCATAGTATTATGCTAAAGAGGATGGATGCAGTCTGACCCAGGGCTTTCATTAATTTTGAAGTTAAAAATTCCTGATGAAAAAAGCCCTGTTTAAAATATTAACCTTGACATCAAAGTCACATGATAAACAGGGCCTTTCAATGCTTTTCTTTCATTTTAATCCAATCTTATCACAAAGGATTGTGGCGATAGATGATTAATGCTCTCTTGATCACGCTGCTGATTAAGTGATCCTGGTGGAGGATGCTCAGCGTTTTAAGATGCATGGAATCAAACCAACCTGTGACTGAGCTCCTTCATCAGAGCAGACGTGCTCACTCTCTATGATGAACTTTTCATATGTTAAATGAAGTTATTTTAGAACGGCGCAATTAGGCCACACAATCACTGCACACATGATTGATTAGCAGCAAATAATCAGATTAATGTGATGACCTTTTATGGCGTTGCGCTCTCATTTGTCAACTTCTGATTTACTAACTGTAAGGTATGTATTACTGAATGATAATAAATGACAACACATTAACGTATTTTGCCTGATAACCATAGCTACTGTCATGACAGGTCCACATCTGCAGGTAATAACTGGACCTGTAGCGCCATCTAGCGTCTATTGACACTATACAAAGTGTTGCTGTTGGGATTAATGCTCCATACTATAGTAGTGAATTAATTTATTATTATTTTGATCAGAGACTCTGATGAACGTTCTCATGCCAATTATATTTAAATAAACAATCATATTTTCAGATTGTCACTGCACTTTACTGGGTCATAAACTAACTAGATATTGTTAATATAAATATAACCTTCTATTTTAACTATTTGCTACGAAACCAATTATTCTTACCAATTTACATCAGGAATACGTTGACCCGCTCAACGGCGTCAACCTGAAATACAGCATAAGCCCATTCCTGTCCGACAATGAATAGAGACAAAGATCTTATAAACAGACGATGCACCACCACTAGTTTTTTTTTAAAACTTTTGTCTAACTTTTGCCACGCATGCTCTGTACACTTGCATTTTCATGGTGCTTTTGATGTCATTGTTGTGTTATACCCCATTCATTACTTTTTAATATAACAACCATATATTAAACCTTGGACTAGCGTTTACAATTAATAATTGCATAACCCACAACAACATGAAATATACAAAAAGGAAACACAAACAAAAGAATCGTCAAGAGAGACATGATGGTCATCAAAAAGAAAATAAATATCCCCCAAAAACGTTGAAGCGTGAAAGTGGAGATGGGCGTGGCTATATTTCTGACCTCAGCGTTTTCCGCTCGTTTAAAACAGACAGAGTGAGCCCTCCCTCCGCTGCCGCCCATCTCTGCTCCAACCCCTAAAGCCCTGGACTGGACTCGTCGGGCTACGTCACCGTGTCGGCAGGAGACGAGTCGCGAGGAGTTTCACTCTGTTGTCACTCCCGCACGAAGAAGAGGGTGTGACCGACAGCTACCTGTCCGGTGTCACCTGCTGCTGGTCCGGTCCGAACCCGTCGCTCGAGTTTCATTTCGTCAAACGCTGGCTTCACTCAGGCGTAAGACGGAGAAGGCGCTAAAGGTGAGCACCGCCGCGTCCCGCCCGGGAGCGGGTCACGGCGACGGGCGGGTTCCGGTCACCGCTGGGGGACAAACTACCTGCGAACGCGCGTGTGACACTGGAGTCAATATTCAGAGTAGTTATAGCCAGTAACGAACTGGGGGTCGAAGCCCCGGAGACGCGTTGCTGCTGTTTCTGCGCTGCTGATGTTTGGTGGCAACAGGAAGTGAAGACCTGGCGGCTGGAAGTGCGGTTTGTTGGCCAAACTCACGGCTCACGCGCTCCGCTGCAACAGGTTTCGCCGCTTGCTAATCAAACACGAGCGGCTAATGGACGTGTTCAAAGCTAATGGGTAAATCTGTATTAGTGAGGACTGTTTCCTGTATTAACCTGGCCGCCAGGTGCGGTGGAACGCATCCGGACCGGGCGGGTTCGGATGAACAGGTCCAACGTGGGCAGCGTGTAATCTGTGCATTAACGCAGGCTTTGATCTCCTCTCATCACTGACTTCTCTTCAAGCCTCCCGTTCGGTCCCTCATCGTTCTGTTGTGTGACGTTGCTGTGTTTTTCAGGATGCGAAGAAGATCCTGACTCGCGGCCCCAACATGAGCGTGACGTCATGGTTCCTGGTCAGCAGCTCGGGCACGCGCCACCGGTTGCCCCGGGAGATGATCTTCGTGGGGCGGGACGACTGCGAGCTGATGCTGCAGGTGCGTGACCCGGCGCGCGCGTTTACACGGCAAACACCAGCAAGAGCCAGAGGCTGCGTGCGCGTGCGCGTGCGCGCGCCCGTCTGGCTGTGTCCGACCGCTGGAGCGGCCGCTCAGAAAGGACACATTCCAGCGTGTTGTTGCTCCGCGCCGCAGAGCCGTCCGTTCCTCCGCCCTCTGCACTTTCTGCAGTCCAGTGGCCTGAGACACAGAATCGCAGCCAACCGCAGCCCGGTTACACTGAGCAGTGGCTCGTGGCTGTTTTTGGGCGTCGAACCTCAGCATCTTCCCTCCGTGGAACGATGCAGACGCCACAGTCACGCGTCCCTGAGTGGGCAAAGCCAACAAACCTCTAATGTCTGAAGCCGTTTATTGTTCACTTGCATTCAGACATCAGGTGAATGTTTGTAACTTAAGACCAGCGTCTGATGAGAGAAGTGGAAGTTGAGGTCCTTCGATCAGCGTCTCCTCTACGACCCGTAATCAGAACATGGACCTCCTCTAATTACACTGACTGTGTTTTACCGCTGGTTCAGATGTGTGTTCACTTTACAACAGTTCACAACAACGACGCTGCTAATTGAGTTTGGCCTCATCTCCGCGCGCTGTGGTTCTGACGACGAGGCCCAGTCGCTAATGAGCGGGAGCGTGTGAACCACTGTTTGTGCTGAACTGATGAAGGCACATTTAGAGCCCAGCTCATTGTTGAATGAAAGTCCTCCAGCAGTTGTTGTTGTTTCAGCTCTTCTAACTTTTGCTTTTGCTCCATCGCAGTCTCGCAGTGTGGACAAACAACACGCCGTCATCAACTACGACCCGCGCGCTGACGAGCACATGGTGAAGGACCTGGGCAGTTTGAACGGGGTGAGTGAGACCCGTCCAGCGCCAGAATACCTGCCGGACCCACAGGGGTCGGAGGCCCGGCTCGCTGAAGGCTGCTGCCTCCAGGCCCGGCTCCAGGCCCGGCTCCAGGCCCGGCTCCAGGCCCGGCTCCTTAGGCCCAGACGGGAGCCGGGTAGTGGACCCGTCTCCTCCGGACCCCCTTCTTTCATCCCTCTTCACTCCCCCTCCCTCCCTTCACTACTCTGTTGCACCTCATTGCACCGTTATCCCAGTAAAATGCAGAGTTAAGCAGTGGAAGAGGCCGTTCATTGTTCTCGGGGTGTTTCTTTCGGCCTTGGTTTCCAAAGTAATTGGAGCAGAACAGAGCAGAGACCTGGAGCTGAAGTCGTCCCTCAGTCGAGTAGAACCTCGTCACGTTTACTGATCTGGGAGCAGATGAGACACTGATGGACGCGTGTTCCCACCTGTGACCGCGCCGCTTTTACGCAACGTAATCTCATCAGAGTTTTAATGTCCCGGTGGATTAACTTTCAATTGGAAAAGGGCCGTTTGCAAAGCACCTTAGGTGTCTGGGTTTGAGCCAGAAGGAGCTGAGGATCCGGTCACCTGTGACTCAACACTTTCACTCTGATGGACAAACACAGGGAGCCTGACGGGCCTCTCTTTGTTTTGCAGACGTTTGTGAATGACCTGCGAATCCCCGACCAGACGTACATCACCCTGAAGCTGTCTGACGTCATTCGATTTGGTTACGATATCCTTTTTGTGGCTCTGATTGGATCACAGCGTGTCCCGCAGTGAGACGGGCCGGTTGTGACCAGTGTTTTCGTTTCCCTCTGTGGTCTGTTCATTCCACTGGCATGTTAATCCTCTACTGTTTTCAGATTAGGCTCAGCTCAAATCTCCTGCACCCTTTAACCCCAAGACCAGAAAACACACGAATGGCGGATAAGAAGGGAAAACTATGTCGAGTACAGAAATACTGAGGAATGTGTGAGATGTTGTATGCGTCGGTGAATATTAGAGCAGTTTGTTTCACTGTGGACGTGGACTTTAACTCTTCCTGCACATGCTCATGTTTACGTCCTGGAAAAGAGTCAACACAAGGTCCCAGAGGAAGCTCTGAAAGTAAGAAATGCCTGTTTCCCTTTTTTCCATGTGTTGAGTGGGTTTTAGGAGGATTTCCTGCAGTTTTATTAACATTTGTAGATTTTAATGAGCTGAACGGGCTTTAAACAAATGTTTCTGGTCACGTTGTGCAGACCTTTAGTTAATCTCTCTTTCCCTCTGTCTGCAGCATGAGAAGTACACCAGCCAGTTACAGCTCAGCATAAAGTCCCTGGAGGCCAAGGACAAACCGCAGCTCCAGAGTCCGAGCAAAGACTCTCTCTCCGGTGTCAAAGTGCAGGACAAGGCTGAGCAAAGATCCAGCTCTCTCACAGGTGAACGACATCACTCCATCATCAGACATTAGCAGGGACGCGGGGGTGTTGTTGTTGAGGCCTGGGAGGATTTGAATACCCTTTCACACACGAGGAAGAGGAAGCCTTTGTGTCTGCATCTGCTGCATGACTTTGGATATTGATCCTGGATAAGGCGGCTGTAGCGCTTTGATGGAGCGCTCCCCTGGTGGGGGATTAGGATGCCATGTGAGCTGTGGGGCCGAGCTGCGGCGCCGCTAAACGCAGAGCTTTGGCAGAATGAAGGTGCATTAGAAAGGGTTTGACAGGCGCGAGGTTGAGGTCAAGCAGCCTTATCTCCGTCAGCCACGCGTGACAGCTGAGGAGGTGCGGTGCTGCCACGCGCACGTGCTGGAGGCGATGACGTCACTGACGGCGTTTGTGTGTCTGTGCTGCGGTGGTGCATTTGTTTTCGCCCGTGTTTCCCGTGAACGCTGTAAATAAACCCTTGGAAGGAAGCAGGAAGCGCTTTCAAAGTAGCCAGACACGTCCCAGCTGCTTTCTACTCTGTAATTGTCCCTGTGAGCTACTGCTTAAAATAGGACTGGAATCCTTCACGGAGCCCGAGAAACCTCTCATTCAGCTGCAGAAGTTTGGAAAAGTTAGTTGTTTCTAAACTAAACCAAGTGATGAAGGAAACCTCCAGTCAAATAGGCCGTAGAGCTGCTGTGTGTGTGTGTGTGTGTGTGTGTGTGTGTGTGTGTGTGTGTGTGTGTGTGTGTGTGTGTGTGTGTGTGTGTGTGTGTGTGTGTGTGTGTGTGTGTGTGTGTGTGTGTGTGTGTGTGTGTGTGTGTGTGTGTGTGTGTGTGTGTGTGTGTGTGTGTGTGTGTGTTTACATATGTCATAATAACTCAACTACCCACACTAATAGATTGTTGGAGAACGTGTTGCCTCACTGTCACTCTTGCAAAAGTTGGAGCCAAACATAGACGTTCTTCACAACAGTAGACTTTATTCTCCTGCGATTAGTTTGTTTAAGCAAAATGATTGTTTCCTCACAGCCTGATTCAGTCCACACACGGGCTCTGGTGACTTCATGCAAATAGATTCTCTTTGGCTGAAGTTGTTTGACTAGAGGCCTTCATATGGAGCCCTTTTACCCCAGAACCTGTGGAAACTCTGCGTGTGTGTGTGTGTGTGTTCCTGCAGCTGTAGAGGATGTGGAGTGTGTCAGCCTCAGCTGTCTGCAGGCCACAAACTCTGCCTATGAACAATGTACTAAAAGGGCATTAAATGGATGGTTTCACAGGCCTCACTACAGTGAAAACCACAAGGTTACAGTTCGTATTATCACTTTTTCGTATTGAGACAAAACAAAACACTAATGTCTCGTGTAAACAGGTTCCACCAACGTCTGATTCATCTTAAGGTTTGCTTTGGGAGGTCAGGATATTTAACTTATCACAGGATCTTTAACTTATCACAGGATATTTAACTTATCACAGGATATTCAACTTATCACAGGATATTTAACTTATCATAACTGAGCCCTGCTCTCCATCCACGTCTTCCTCACACTCACCCATGTTGTCGTAGCTAAACCCAGAGGCTTGACTAAAGGGAAAGGAATTGGTAGCGTGGCCCTCTGGTTCCGTCGCTGTGTTGATGTCTCATTGTGTGTGTGTCCAGGCAACAGGAGTGAAGTTGTGTTGATGCAGCTCTGTCATCAGGATCAAGCAGCATCTAGATGATCTGATTAGTGTCATGAAGCTGGCTGCAAACATCAAAAACAGCATTAGACTCTTTATGTGGTGCTTTCTATACAGAGGTTCTGTTTCATTTCTATTATTGATTGTCTGGACTCCTGAGTTCTATTCTGGTGTTCTGTGTAATACCCTCACTACTCTCTGCAATCGTAACACTGCAGCGTTGTGCAACGTGTTGCGAGACTAAACCCAGACACAACAAAGTTTTTTCCCGTGGCTTACATAGACTTATTGCCTCATAAATACAGCAGGCTGTTTGAGCTCAGCGCCTTTCCTCTCATTTCTCCCTGCTCTAGCGTAGGTCCATGTGTCTGATGGTGTGTGTGTGTCTGTGGTGGTGCTTGTGTTTGTGCGTTTATCTGCTAGGTGCCACAGATGCGCCCATCTCCAAGCCCACTCCTCTGTACGGCCAGCCGTCCTGGTGGGGGGAGGATGAGGAGTCTGCCAACAAAAAGCGGAGCGCGGACGAAAAGCCGTCACAGCAGGAGTCTCCAGGTCAGAACATGTCTGCTGTTCCGCCTCCGTACTACGTTCACAGGCCATGTTATGTGTACTGTCATTGTGTTATTTGTATTTTCCCATGTGTGTGGATTAGGTCCTGATTTGTAATGACATGGTCTGTGCCACATGATGCCCTTTGTGGGTCAGAGATAGATGTTGTTAAGCCTGAGGCAGGTTTCTGGCTGCTAGCTGTGGACTGACAGCCAGGCCGGGCCAAGCTGGGCCGGGCCGGGCTAGTGTTGGTCTGCCTTGTGATGGATTATGACTCTCTAAGCTGCTGGAGGGGGAGGAGAGGGATTGTGTGTCTCATGTTACCCAGGCTGATGCAGATTACTCCTGCTCAGCTGCCCTCTGCTGGGCAGTGATGGTGGAATGATGTGGTTTTCCTGTTTAACAGCTGGAATAATTTTCATTTTATCCTGCTAGCGTTCATGTTTATCTAAAAGTCCCTTATTATAACATGGTGTGCATCCTGTGTAGCTACTGTATAAATGCTGGTTTTGAAGGATTTTCCTTTTTGTTCGTATACTTTTGATCATTAATACTCAAACGACTGTGACTGTATGTCTCACTTTCCTCTGCCCTCGTATTCTTAATAGAACCTGGTAAAGACGTGTCCAGATATGACGTCAACGGTTCGCCCACCAACGCTCAGTCAAAGTCCATCTCCTCCTACAGACGGGAGGCCAGTTACTTTGAGATCCCAACAAAGGAGCTTCAGCAGCGGCCTGTTAAAAAGCACCAGCCACAGGTTCACGAGGCTCCAACCAAGGACGTGCCGGATCCCTCCCTCCCCGCCACCCCCACGCCCCCCGTGGTGCAAAGCCACGCCTCCTTCACCATCGAGTTTGACGACTGCACGCCGGGAAAAATGAAGATCAAGGATCACGTGACCAAGTTCTCCTTCCGCCAGCAGCGCAAGTTCCCGTCCACAGAGGTTGTGACCGCACCTGCTGAGGTGATGTCAGCGGAGAGCAAGGTTGCTGATTGGCTGGTCCAAAGCAACGCCAGCATGATGAGTAGGAGGCCACAGGCTGAAGACATGCTCAGCACCAACAGTGACCCGACGTTTCTGAAGATGAAGGGTGAGACACTCAGTCAAACACTGTCTGCGTAATGAAATGTACTGACAGACAGACTAACTTGATGTTTTTTCTTGCTAGCTAACCATCAAGATGGCAGCCACAGCGATTCAGAAGATCCTGTGATCTGTGGGAATGCTTTTCTCCAGTCAGACTCTCAGATTGGGGCCCGAGGGAGTCCACAGCCGATCAGAGACTCCCCTCCACAGCGCTTTGCCTCCCCAGACTCTGAGGAGCACCTGTCCTCCTCCACCACAGAGTTCCAGTCGCTCCCTAGTTTTGCCAAGTCTGACCCTCAACAGGCCTTTGTCATTGAATTCTATGATGACAACCCAAGAAAGAAGCGCTCCCAGTCCTTCACCAATAACACTGCTCCGTCTGAACCTTCGAGCCTCAAGGTTCAGCTGGAAAAGATGAAGAAAAGCTCCAGCCCCTCTGGGGAGAGACAGGCCTCCACCACTCCCGCAACTCAACGATACACCATCCCCCTAAAGGACCCCGCCGCCCACAGGCCCCCAGAGAGCCGGCTCCCTGCGACGAGAGAAGACCGAGGACCGAATCAGCACCAGCTTCTCCTCACGCTCCTCCACTTCTGTTTCTGTACGACCCTTTAGCAGCGTGGGCCGAAGGTCCAAGCTGGCCCAGGAATTTACTGCTGAGTATCTGAAACAGTCAAAGCAGGTCACCTCCTCATCCCGGGACACAAATGCACACAGTCCCCCTACAGCGGCTAAAACGGAGGCAGTGGTTGCATCACAGTGTGTTTCTCCCCCATTTACTGCGTCCTTCCAGCCACAGACGTCCTCTCCCATCCACAGGCCTGTTCCCCTTAAGGCCCCTGTGATGCCTCTGTCTCACAGCTTAGCAGTGAAGAGCCCCCCTGCAGGTAGAAATGAAGAGGATGACAGTCTGAGTGATGCAGGAACCTACACCATTGAAGCAGATGTGCAGGATAAGGAGCTGGAGGAGGCAAGGAGCAAAATCGACCAGGCAAGTATCAAATGGTGCTACGGCTTCAAACCCCGGGGTGTGGCTTTGAGGGAGCGGGTCCTCGGTTGCTGCTCCACTACACTGGCACGCTGCGTGGTCTTACACACTTTGTCCTGACAGGTGTTTGGTGTCGAGGGCCCAGAGCGCGTGAACCACAGTGAAGCAGGGACCTCATCAGCGTTTAGGCCGCTTGTTGTTGAGGGCAGGGCTCAGCGTAGGCAGGGTAGCAGTGGGGAGCAGGCACAGGGTCTGCTCAAGGTAAATGTTCCTGGATCAGTGATTGTGTAGTGATGGATAGTTTTAACTGAATCACTAAAGACAGTGAACTAGTGCGTTGGCTCATTAAAGCTCTGCTTTTCACTCTTCTCTGTGAAACTGATTTATCTTTATCTCTCCTCGCAGGCTCTGGGTTCTAGTTTTCTATTTTAACCAAATGCAAGAAATTAATGTGTCTGTTGTATTATTAACTTACTGAATAATTAAATAGACATTATGCTGATTGAACTAATTCGGTTTCCTACCAAGGAAATGACCTGAATCTTCTAAAAGCTGCAGATGGAAGATCTTGAGGATGTTAAATGTGTTGCCTGGTGTTTGGTGCAGGTTCACTCGGCAGGTGCAGTGTTACAGGGGGCCCCTAGGTGGATGTCTTGCTGGGCCAGCCTGGCAGACAGCTACACGGAGTCCGGCCCTTCGTCTGAACTCTATGACATGCCGTCGCAGATGGAGCTGTCAGCAGGGGGTGAGCCACCTGACGAGACACCGTTTATTTGAAATGATAATGAGAGTCCTGATGAATATGAATGATTTTCTGTTTGGTATGTGTGGTTAATATGCATTAAACCTGTTTCACTTCAGCACGAGGCCCAACCACCCACAAGGCCAGTCTGAGCCACAGCCACGACAGCATGGACGCCCCTGGAGCTCAGCGCGTCCTGCCCCAGGCACCAACGGGGGACAGCGTATCCACCCCCTGCATCCATGTTCATTATGACCCACACTCTACATTTGACGTAGAAGAGAATAGCCCGGTGGACCCCAGCTCCCAGGACGCCGTTCACAGGTTGTCGGTGCAGGACGACGTGGAGCCCGACAGCTTGAGCGACGCCAGCAAGTCGGACGACGGTTCCGTCGTAGAGCAAAGGAGGCGGCCGCTGTCGGACACCGAGGAGAAGGAGAGGCAGAGAAAGCCCAGATCCTCAGCCAAGTCCACAGCGTTCTACATCGGGTCCGAAGGGGCTGCACCCAAAGCAGAGCGGCCCGTCTCCAAACCCAGCGCAGCCGAGGCGGCGACGGTGCCTGTAGCCAAAACCTTCTCAAGCGCCACCCTCACCAAACCCAGAGGCAACCAGGACTCCGGACGGGTCAGGCCCAACGTGTCGGCTCCTACCATCACCCAGAGCCCCGAGTCCAGAGAGATGACAGCGTCCCTGATTAGACAGGAGAGCTTCACTAAGGAGCGGCCCAGCAACGACCGACTGCCCAACATCTCCAGCCTCCCTGCTCTAAAACAGCCAAACCCCGACTTGTTCCAGGGAACCTTCAACCAGGACACGCATTCATACCTCAAGCAGACGGAGGATGTCCTGGCTGCTTTGGAGGCCAAACTCCAAGCTCATCCAGAAACGACTCCATCTCCCATAATGGACTCCCTGTCTGGGGAGTCTGACGTGGACACCTCCAGTACAGTGAGCCAGCAAAGCAGTAAGACCAAGCCCAGCACGCTGAACAAGAAGACGTTTGCCAGCGGCATCAACAGGGAGAGGTCCTCTGGGAGTTTAGCCAGTCAGGACTCGAACCACCGTTCTCAGAGAACGGACAGCAATAAGCCCGAGTCAGTCCGGAGACCAGCAGGACACCGGCCTGGAGCCGGAAAAGGCGCCTCCACAGACCTGAGCGATGACCCCCACAGCCTCCCCTACTCTGACCAGGAGTCCAACGGCCGCAGGAAGTTCACCGTGCCCCTTCAGAAGGAGGATGGGCGCACGCCGCGAACGCCCCAGGCCTTGAGCCGCACCAGCAGCCTGTCTGCTCCGAGGCCCACCAGGGCGTCCATGCTGCGCCGCGCTCGCCTGGAAGAGGCCTCGGACAACGAAGGAGCGGAGCGGGAGCGTCTGCAGGACGGCGCCGGCGCCGCGGCCAAGCCTCAGGAGCCCAGGAAGCTGTCCCGGCTGGACCTGCTGGCCATGCCCCGCAAGAGGACCAGCTCCTTCCACACGCCCAGCGACTGCGAGGCCTCCGCCCCCCCCGCCCCCTCCGCCCCGCGGGGATTCTCCAGCCTCAGCGGCGAGCTGGGCGGCGGCCACGCTCGCAGGGCCTCGGCCCCGGCACCAAAGCCCGCGGAGCGGCCCCAGAAAGCAGCGCTCAACAAGCTGCCAGTCACTCGCATGCGCTCGGGAAGCGCCAAATACGCCAGCAGCACCGCAAGTGAGTACAACACGGCCACGCACATGAAGCACGTACTGCCGTTCACTCAGCAGCTTGTAGAAAGTTAGAATAGGAGTTTTGGTCTGGACTGGAATCAGGATCATCTGGATCCGTCAAAGCGGTGAATCGGTTTGATTACGTTTCCTGAAGTAACACGCGGGTAACTTGAATCAGGTTTCCACTAACATGAAACCACACACCTTCAGGTACAGATCCTGTGAAGTGTAATCTGTGGGGACACAACCCTGAAATGATTTCCTTGTTGTGCTGTGGAAGTCATCGGCTCAGTTGAAACGTGTTGTTGATGACTTCTACAGCACTTGATCTGCCTTTCTCCTGGGAAGGGTTCACGTCTGAACAGCCTGTGGTGTTTTTCTTAGCGGTTTTCTCTCTCTTTCACCCTCACTTCTTCATAACTCAAACCAATTCACGGCGCTAAGGCTCCAGGAGACGACAGAAAGCCTCTGACTATACCTCTACCTCCGACGAGGAGTACGACTCAAACCAGAGCACCCCTAAACACAAACGCTCCCAACCCTCCTCAGCCACGCAGAGCCCCCGCATCCAGGCCCGGCCGCAGCCCGTGGTGGCGCTGCGCCTCAAAGGCCACCGAGACTCCGAGGACGAGAACCCGGAGCGGGACACGTACCACAACTGGTCCACGCACAGCGCCGAGATTGCACGGTGAGGCGGGGGAGGCGAGGGGTCCATCCCCCACAGTCCATCCAGACGCACACATCTGTGCCCGACGTCTTCCTAACCCGTCCCTCCAATAACTAGGTTGAGCCAGGACCTGGCCAAGGACCTCGCTATCCTGGCCAGAGAAATCCACGACGTAGCAGGTGATGGTGATGCTCAGAACCCGGGCCTGGAGAGCAGCTCACCCGTGTCCACCGTGACCGCCCATGAGCAGGTACGTCAGTGAGAATCTGCCGTCCTGCTGTACAGCAGCCATGCAGACTGTATGCACTAACTCTATTTGTGATGGTGTCTCAGCTGGTTCAGCGTATTCCAGAGGCTGGATTAAACTATCAGAGAGTCCCACCAAGTTCCACGTCTCCAAATGAAGCTGATCAGAGCTCGAACGACCCAGAACAGAAACACTCCCAGAGCAAAGACGAGGTCTGTAATAATTCACCTCATGGTAAGATTTCTTTAGCTGAACACAAGATGTCTTCATGAGATCCTGATTCTGTTTCCTCCAGGTCTTGAAGGACAATCTCCTGCTGAACCCTGTGTCTGAGATCATCGTGACCATCAGGGAAAACACGGAGCAGCTTGCTGAAAAAATCAAGTAAGATGTTGAGCAAACACTGGAGCAGTCTCTGTTCCCACGTCTAATCTGGGTTTGATGAACAAACCTATTGATCCTGTCTGACGGCCAGACTGCACTGAGCCCATAATCCCATTAAAACAGAGCCCGTATTCTGTGACTGTGGGGCTGAGACAACAGAATGTTTTCAGTGGATTAGATGCACAATAAGTTTAGTTTTATGACATCGCCCTCCAGCTGTAAACAAAAACAAGCACGAGTTACTGTCAGAAATGAAAGGTCCAGAGGAACCAGTGGTGTCAGTGGTTCAGGATAAAGCACCGCCTTCTGTTCACAGGGTTCTGTTCCAGGACCGACTGGATGTCTGGGATGAAGTGGAGGAGAAGGTTAAATGTGACGTTGATCCTCCTGTTGTCAAAACGTCAAACAAGGTTCGTGAATATTTAGCAGATGTTCAGACTGAAGGTTTGTGTTGAAGCTAAATCAGACTTCTGTGTTCCAGGAAATCATGACCATTTTGAAAGAACTGAAGAGAGTTCAGCACCAACTTGAAGGTGAGTCCAGACTAGAGAAGTAGAATAAGCTGAACCTGAACTCTGAGCTCACAGCCGATGTTTCCTGTCCAGTCATCAACACGGTGATGGAGCCCGGAGCTCAGCCTCAGGCCTCCAGACCCTCAGCCTCCGCTTCGCCCGCGGGGCCTGGAGCTCGGCCGAACAGGACTCCTTCCTCCAGAGACTGGCGCACCGTCCACTCTGTGTCCAAGCGCGGCGGCGGCGGCCTGAGGCCCGGAGATGGCGTCAGGAGAGCAGCTGTGACACCTGACGACCTCAGGGAGGGATATTTAGTCTGAGGTGTGACACGAACACGGACCACTGCACGCAAAAAGGAACCGAGGTGGAGGGGAAGCGAGACTGAACTGTTCCCTGCTGTGCTTTTTGAACCTGTGCTGACCGGGAGCCCACAGACGAGTCGTCTCACCTCTGACAGGCCTCAGAGCTTTACTTGATTCACTTCCTCTCTGTTTGCCAATGATGTGACCAACGCTGTTCATTTTAAAAGCTCACTCTAATTACTTGGTTTAAATGAAAACCAGCCTGAGCTTAAAGAACTCAGGGATTATTATAATGAATCAGACGTGTGTTTGAGGAAATATTTGTGTTTTATTCATTTCAGGCAAAGGATTCTTTTGACTTCCTGGTGTACGGCAAATCCTTAGCATCTAGTTACTGCTGATCCCTTGTCTCTCCTGCTTTATAGATGAATGTAAACGTATTTATATGAAGCTCTGAGACACTGGTGGCATTAGGAGAGATTTGGTACCTTAGTCATGGGTCAAATCCTCTTTCTATCACACGGTTGCAGCCATTTCCTGTGTACAGTATTTATTCAGGTATTTCCCATGGTAGGAACACGCCCAAGTGTTAAATCCTTGTTCCAACCTGGCAACCACCAGCTCGGCTCCTTGTAAAACACTAGGGTTCAGGCTTGAAACCTGCGCTGGGTGGTGTTGGAGAACACTTCCCTCTGAGGATCTGGCCAAAGACAATCATGAGGCTCCTTTTATCAGTTTGTACTGAGCTCAGCACACGCTTGTTTGTTGATCTGCACTAAAGGCGACGCTTACATTTCTTCAGCCACTCGAGTCACAAGGTCGCCACAGACGCTCACATGACAGTAGATTGTGTGGTGTGTAATGTAATCCGACCATGTAATCCGAGTTCTGTCCAGTGTGTGTATATATATATATATATATGCTACCAAGTACCTCTCAACTGTGTCTTTGCACTAATGTAGTAAACGTATCTGATGCTGCTGAGGTCGAAGCAGGGAAACTGCCCCTCCAGTCCACCCGCCGCTGTCAGTTTCCCTCCTTCCTGCTGTAGATTGTCCACTCGTACTTTATTGGGAGGTTTCCTGCAGCCGAGCGCAGCGGTGGTTTACAAAGTTGAGCATTAAATGAATGTTTTAGTTTATTTTTTGTTTGTTGCTGCTGTTCATCTTTTTGGGAGCATTAAGTTGAAGCTGGAGTCCTTCAGGAGCTGAGCTTTAACCTGCGCCCCTCACACAATGATTTGTTGTAATGTTAGCTGACATGTATGATTTGTAGATGATGATTCCACTTTAAAATAAAACTAAATAAAGACTACTGCTGTTTGCGTCTCGTCTGTTTTGCTCACAGACTGTAGTGTGTTTTTAGAGCAGATTTAACCTGAAATGAAACTCAAAAACAGGAACTGTGCCGATGTTTCGAACAGATATCGCTTCACCTCAGTGCGAGTGGAAGCTGGAAGAGTGAGAAGCGAGTTTGTTGTGCGCTGCTGTAAAGTGTGTGTGTGTATCAGCATCTGCTGTGTGTAAGTTGCTTTTACTGTCACTACTTAGATGATTTATTTTCTGTCGGACTAATTTCCTGTTTGCAGAGGAACGGCTTGAAAAGGAAGATGACTTCATCGTACAGAAGCCTTCACGACGAGTCCGTTTCCCCCAAAGCGGTAGGACATGAAACCTTCAGCGAGCTGTGGCTCACGGTTTGGCTCTAAAGCGCGCTGTGTTTCAGAGGTCCACCAGCTGTGTGCTGCTGGCCGTGGTTCTGGCCTGTCTCACCCTTCTGGGGGTTCTGCTCGCGGTCGCTGTTCTGGAGAGACCCCCGCCACCGAAGGACCCGGGGGCGCTTCCTCAGGACGACGGCGGCGGCCGGTCCTCCGTGAACCAGTGCAGGTGAACCAGTGCAGTACTGGGAACTGATCCAGATTTACAGTAGCAGAAGTGACAGATACTGTAGCAAAGCAGAAGGTTAAATGTAGTGGTTGACTGCTTGGGTGAAGAGGTGAACACATGACTGCATCCAGGAAGTACTGAAGTTAAGGTACTTACAGTAGGTATTTATGTATGTACAGTACTATGTTGGTTTTTAAATACAGCTCTGTTTTGTGTTCTGTTGCTCAGTTTGGCCCTTGTGGAGAGCATTCCCCAACATGTGAAGTATAAGGCCAATGTAACATTCGGAATTCCTCTCGGAGAAGTCTGGAATCAGCTCATCTCCATGGCAACGGAGCAGGTGGAGGTGGCGTCTTTTTACTGGACTTTAACGGGCGAGGACATCAACGTCAACTCTTCCTCTGACATCCCTGTGAGTTCTGAGCATCACCCACACACATGAAAACCTCCGTCTGGGTCTCGGTGATTTTGTTTTGGTGGAAAATCCGTCCATCGCTGCCGTTGTGTCCTTCCAACGCAGGGAAAGGGCATCCTGGACGCGCTGGGAGAGCTGCCCTCCAGGAACGTGTCCGTCCGAGTGGTGACCAGTGTTCCCAGCGTCAGAACCAACTCCACCGATCTGAGGGTCTTGAAACAGAAAGGTCGGGAGCTTCTCGCTCGTCACGTGCACGGCGCGTGCACGGCGCGTGCGTGTGCTGAATCAGCTCCTCTTCTCTGCTTCTCGTCGGCTGCAGGCGTTCGTGTGAGAAAGGTGAACTTCGGCCGCCTCACGAACGGCGTCCTCCACAGCAAGTTCTGGATCGTCGACCAAAAACACGTGTTTATTGGAAGTGCCAACATGGACTGGAGAGCTCTCACACAGGCAAGACCCACAGAAGCCGCTGGTTCCGGATGCTTATTTTCAACATTGGCCTGAACGCCTCCCCTCTCTACTGTAGGTGAAGGAACTGGGAGTAGTGGTTTACAACTGCTCCAGTCTGGCAACCGACCTCCAGAAGTTCTTTGAGTCGTACTGGGTGATGGGAACAGCCAACAGCTCTCTGCCGCATCCGTGGCCGTCAGAGTACGACACCAGCATCAACAAACAGCACCCCCTGCTGGTGGAGGACGGGAACGTCTCCAGCAGGATCTACCTCGCAGTCAGTTCCTTAGGTTTCAGTTCAATTTTACAGGACACAGTTATTCTGATGGATGAAGGAGCATTTCCACAGAAGCTGTGTCTTAAAGTTTAGTTTTAGCTCCAACCCTTTAACCACACAAAGGTCCAGTTCTATGAATTAAGCATTTGTATTTGTCTCCAGGGAGCCCCACCGTCGTTCTTCCCTCCATCGAGGACTCAGGATCTGGAAGCTATTCTCTCCTCCATCTCAGAAGCTCAGCACTACGTCGATGTCGCCGTCATGGAGTACTTCCCCACCACACGCTTTGTAGAGCATCAGAGGTCGAGCTGAGCTCCAGAGGAAACCATGTTCCTTCACGCCTCCTTTGCTCTGTGCTCAGTCTGAATGCTTCCACTGAACAGGTACTGGCCCTTCATCGATGACGCCATCAGGGTGGCTGCGTTTGAGAGGAGGGTGAAGGTCCGGATGCTGATCAGCTGCGGTCGGGACTCGGATCCAGCCATGCTGCCCTTCCTTCGGTCTCTGGCCTCGCTGGACAGCCCCCTCCATGACATCAGCATTCAAATAGTGAGGCACAGCCAGATAGACATGAAACCCTCACTGTTAAACGAGTAAAATCACTGTCCTGTTTTTCAGAAATTGTACATTGTGCCTGTGGGGAACCAGTCTGATATTCCGTATTCCAGAGTGAACCATAATAAATACATGGTGACTGATAAAGTAGCCTACATCGGTGAGCAACAAATGATCATAGGGTTAAACTTACAGTACTTCAGTCGGGTGTGTATTGAATGAATGCACTGACGCTGCGCTGACTCTCAGGAACCTCCAACTGGTCGGGGGACTACTTCCTGACCACGGCGGGGGTGGGCCTGGTCATCTCCCAACATGCGCCGCACCCTGAATGGAGCACCAAGGCCCTGCAGAGCCAGCTCAGGGCCGTCTTTGTCCGGGACTGGCTCTCTGAGTTCGCTGTTAACATCACTGACCTGAAGCACAATCCAGACTGTGCCCTGACAAGATGACAGAAACCTCAATAATCAACCTTGGTTCTGATTTTTGTTGCTGATTTTTTTTTTGTAACATCAAACGTTAGATACAACGGTCATCCTCAGGTATTTGACTTTATAATGTACTTAATAACTTAAAATAAAGCTTAACACTTTACCACAATGCCTTAATCAATGCAAAAGCAAAGGTCACCAAGGTTGAGACATTGATATCCATATAAAACAGGAATGATAATACGACTGGAGTAAGTGAAGAGATATTTAGGTTTTATATCCTGAAAATCAATAAACTTAAGATAAACAAGCTTTTCCCGTCATGTTTTGATTACGTCTTACATTTTAGTCAGTTTGTGGTGCAGTTGTACGTAGATTAAAGTAAATGCCTGCCTTAATAAAGTACTGTCTGCTTTTATTATGAAACTAAAGAAATCTGAATACTTCAAATTCTTTTATTACTTCAAAGACAGTGTCTGCATAGTAAAACAGCCATTCAAAATGAATCAAGCATTTACTCCTTGGCAGAGGCACACTGTGATACCACGAATTATCTGAGGCTGCAGGTACAGTATTACAAAATGACACGTGAAATACATGGCAACTAAAGTGTGTAGTGAGCATGTGTAGATACGCTGCAAGTTTAAATGAACATAATATTTCTTACAAGCTTGTGTCAAATGAGACACCAGTGCCTCCAACATTTAATAGAGAGAATTATGGAACTTCATTACTAAATGTAACAGGTTAAAAAATGTTTTATGAACCTTCAAGTCGTTTGTATGATTCAAATCTTCAGACCACACTCGACATAAAAAAACTGGAATAGTGAATGCACTTACAGTGATGTTGATGGCAGTGGCCTGTGTGCATTCTTTAATGATACCCTCATTTATGCATCAACCCAGAACTATTATAGTCCAGAATATTCTTGGATTCCAAGCACGCCCAAGCAAGAAAATGCTGATAGGATACAATTAAAAAGTGTAATAATGCAATAATCATGTGTGCACTAAAGTAATGGCATCTATGGGACATAAGGACACAGAACAGAAAGTGGAATGACTGTTTATAATCGTGTGCTTTTTGCAGTTTCTAAGACAGGTTCACTTGTTGGAGGCACGGACGTAGACCAGAGAGGACAGCAGCAGGAACTCTGGCGGCTTGTGTAACAGAATCAGATTGTCGCTCCTCAGACCATCATAGTGCATCCAGCATCCGTCTATGTGGAAGGCTGCAGAGTAGTGGTGCTCCTCCTTGTTGAAGAGAGTGGCGCCCTCCAGCAAGTACCTGTCGACCAAACAGCTTTCTCTTATAATGGTGCCCATGTGTTCCTCACACTGGGAGCGTCTACTGCAGCAGCGTGGTCTCAGGCGGTTCATACCTGTGTTGGGAGAAAGCCAGGTGGTAGGGAACGTAAGACAGGTCGTCTGACTTCCACTGCTGCATGTTGAGAATGACGAAGGGCGGTGGTCCGTGACAGAAAACCCTCTGGGAGAACTCCCTCAGACCGTCGCACCTGTTACAAAGGACAGTCACTGTGGACCCAGTGGGATCAGGCTGGATTAGGTGGAAGTCCTCCAGACTATTCCTTACCCCAGTTCTGAGCATAGGAGGAGCTTGGGACAGAAAAACTCGTCCACAGCTGACTGAATAGGGTCTCTGTGAGGCAGCTCATGAGGAGGGCTGGAGGAAATTTGATAAAAGATGGAAATGTATAAAACCATCCCAAAACATGCGCTCCTTTTATTTCACCTGACATACGTTACCTGATGTTGATGGTAGTCTTGATGAAGTCCTGCAAGCGGGCCGGGCAGCTCCAGCTGGTGCACAGGCTCTCCTGCACGGTGGACATGAGGTTCTCCAGGTTCTCCGTGAAGTTCTCGTGCTCGTTGCCAAAGAGGTCGATCTCCAGCGCTGCCTGGTGGACCTCCGAGCGGTACTGCCTTCTGGACATCCTGTTCCAGATCCACAGCACCTTCACTGTGGTGTAGTCACAGGAATCCATCAGGTGCAGGAAGTACTCCACAAACTGCTTGCCCAGGAAGACGGCCAGCTCCCTGGAGAAGCCCTGATTGTCCCGCAGGATCACGTACAGGATCATGAGGAAGCCGTCGATGGTGCAGGTGTTTTTTAGGTGGATCTTGACGTATAACGGCGTGCAGGAGATAGCTTTGCGTCCTGCTTTGATGCTGAAGACGCCCCCCCACGGCAGCACGGGCCTCCAGAAGGAGCGGTCCTCCTCCTCATTGTTGTTGATGGAAGCTCGAATCTCCTCAAACAGTGTCTTGGACCTGAGAACACACAACGTCAGCAGGTTTCCGCAGGACGAGCTTCTGTCTGGTCTTGGGCCGAACAGAGGGGCGGGTTTAGGCTAAAGTCAACAGACAGCGAGCAAAGCTACACGTAGCGCTGTTACTTTATTCTCACGATGTAAACCACGCCAGAGTCCAGCTACGCTCCAGGGAATAGACGGAGCCCAGACAGTAGGAGAGCTTAAGAAATCAGCTGTCACCAACTCACCTTTCAAAGCAGACGCTGTCAGTGTTGTCTGGCGTCGGAAGCGCTTCGGTGTCGTTCAAAGCACAACATCTGCTCTCCATAGAGCTCCGTATTTCTTCATATCTTACACCGGACTAAGACTATATAGATAAATACACTGGTTTTCAGCACTTTCTTAAGAATACCTGGATGATGACACCGTTTACAGAGATCATAACAAGCCCGAGTGAACGTGAGATTAGGCCTGTAAATAAACAGAGGGCTTGAGGACTGGTCGTAATGATGCATTCAGGACAACGCGGAATTCTAAAATTTCCCACCTCCCATTTAATAAAGGCTGCAATAGCAGTTTTCGTGGCGGCGTCCACATAAATGGTCCATTTATGTTATGTATTAGACTACATTATTAAGTGTTAATTAAGCAATTACTTCGTGTACCATTTTGTTTGGTTTAATCATTTTCCTCATTTGTCTATTGCTAGTGTTTGGCAGATGTTCATGAGTTCTGCTGACGCCATACATCCCCGATAAGAGCGGCCTCTCCAGGGAACGATGGAAAGTTTGCCCTTCTAACATTTTGACCCTTCGTGGTGATTGTTTGCTTTGCCTTTTCGAAAGTTCCAATTCCGACTTTCCATGAATGACGCATAGTTTGGCTCTTCTTCGTGTTCAGCTCGACGGACCTTTATCGCCACCAACTGTTATGTTATAGAATCACAAAATGTTTTCATAAGGTCGTGTAAGGTGGAAATTATTTTTTATTATTATTTTTATTTAGTAACAATTTAATTTGCATACATATTCCAGGTCCGTCCATCACTGCCCTCTGCTGACCTTCGACGTTTCGGTCTATTTCTCTGCCCAATAGCTGTCCTGGTGGGACGAACAGTAAGACTGAATTTCATTGGATAACATGGTCTAGCAGTATGCGTTTGATTGGCTGTCAGGCGGGTGGCCAGTAGCTACACCTTCCTCTGACGTATTACGCACTCATGGTTGTTTAATTCCATAATACATCCACGCGCTCGCTGGTGCAGAGCTCGTGCGTTAACGCTATTCCCGAAGGTCACTACGTATCTTTTATAGCGGTAATGCTGGTTTTGCTAATGAAGCCACTCACGACAGTTTCTGAATAAACTTAAGTTTCAGAAGAACTTAGTCGTGCTCCTGGTCTTGTCAGGCAGAAGATACCGGCAGCCACACAGATTTCCAGGGCCACTCAAGATGTCAGCCCAAATCATCAGCGGGAAGGAGGTTTCAGCGTAAGTATTAGATTTGATTTTAGATTTGAATGCACGAATATGCGATTAGAATCTGACGAAGCGTGTCTGTGTGACGTCCCGTGCTAAGCAGGCAGCTAATGTTGCAATGAAGCTAGGATTCCTGCATTCAGAGACAAGAACTGCAACCAATTCTAACATGATGCGTTTTAAAACAACATTAAAAAGTATTGTATAGTCCTAGAAACTGACTGTACAAGCAGAATAAAACGACTTCATAACTTGGCAAATAACTGGTTAAACATGTGGGGGTCTGGGTCTGCTGTGGATATTTATTAACTGAGGAACCTCATTGGGGTCTTTGACTGTTGCACAGGCTGCTTTCCTGATAATAGTTAACATTAGTAGAAATGAGGAACCTGTAATTTCACTGACCCTTGACCCTTAGTAATTTCACGATGTTCCGTAAAGTCTGATTGCTCATGCTTTTGGAATGTATTCTGCAGTATTACATGAGCAGCTGTGGCCGTATGATATGATCTTTGCTCTGTTTGACCAGTGAAGCTGTCAGAAACCCTCATTTGCCTGTACTGTAGTTTGATAGGTGAAGGCAGTGTGAGAACTGGTTTCTCATTTCTGCAGTAGTGCAAAATCTGAATGCATTCAAAAAATGTGTTATTACCAAGTTTGCAAAATATTTGTCAGCAGAAACAGAACGTGTAGGAGTTTCAGGCTGCATGTGGCTGTCACAAGACTTGACAGCCTGCGCCCTGTTAACTGCCTCATGGTCCTCATTAGTTAAATTATTTTACGCCCCACAGACGGACCGCACCGCCTGACTTCAGACCTGTGGTCCGATCATTAGATAGAGACAGACTCATTAACTCTAAAACAAAAGCTGACATACTACTGATTGTTCATGATAAGTAATGCTTACAGAATTTAAATGTTTCCTGCTGCTTGTGATCCAACAGGGTTTTCTTTGAAAAGGTTTAATAAACACTGGAACCATCGCCACTTCATCTGAGTTCTGTGTATTGAATAATTGTTTTTACAAATGTGACCCTAGTTGATCAGTGACCAGAAATCGGTCATAAATTTTATCAAGGTAGATGATGTTGTAAAGATTAGTTTTATAAAGTGTCTGTGTAAGACATTAGTTTTTAGAAAATACAGTTTAGAGAAAATGCATGTTTTTTGTTTGTTTTTTAGAAAATACCTAAAAATTGATTCTGTTCCTCTTAGCCATTGTCTGTTGTCTTTGATTAGTTCTGTTTACTAATCGCTGTCTCTTAAAGGCTCTGCTGCTGCTTATCTCTTTGCTCAGCCAAGACTCGGAATATCTTCTAGTTTGATAAGCAAAGACAAAGACCAGTGATCAGTAGTAACAACCTCTTTTGTCCTGGTTTTGCCCTGTGCAGCTGATTAAGCCTGATCTGATCCTGATAACCAGAGTAACAATGACATAATCAGACAGTGTGTATTTAGGTACAAACCTGTAAGTTCAGTGTTCATACCCTGTTCCCATTCTCGTTATAATTATGTGTAAAGGGTTCACTTTGGGCTTTATTCTGTGATGTGTTGTTTTCTTTCAGGCAAGTGAGGGAGCGTCTGAAGAAAGATGTCGAAGAGATGAAACTTCAAGATCCTAACTTCAGACCTGGTCTAGTAGTTTTACAGGTAAGTGCAGGTGGAGGTCGTCATGGGACAAAGATTAAACATGGCTCTGCATGTTTGACTGTTTAATCTTGTTTTGTGTTTTCCTATTGCCTTTTCGCTGAAGGTACTTGACAGGTAAAGATTTGGTTTGTGTATGTGTGCTCAACATTACACAGAAAATGTAGTCATTATAATTAATTAATTACTAATTTATTAATAAATTCATGGAGGAAAACCTAATCAGATCCAAGAAGCAGGAACTATGACCCGTCTCCTTAAACTGATCTAATGTACTGTATCTTTCAGGTCGGTGACCGTGATGATTCAAATCTCTACATCAGCATGAAGTTAAAGGCAGCAGCAGAGGTAAATATCATTTTTGGGAACTATTAATTTCCACAGTCAAAATGTCCAAAATGACCTAAACAAAGATTTTTATTTGTTTGCAGATTGGAATAAATGCCACACACATGAGACTCCCCAAGACGGCAACAGAGGAGGAGGTTCGTTAGTGCAGCTTATCCTGTTGTGTCTCTGTATCCCCACAAACACTCAGTGGTTGTGATATATATATATATATATATATATATATATACTGTACACACCCGTGCACACACGCAGCTGAGAGTTGTGGTCTCTCTGTAGGTACTTCACGCTATCACAGAGGTGAATGAGAACTCTGCTGTTCACGGCCTCATAGTGCAGCTGCCGTTGGACTCGATTCACAAGATGGACACAGAGAAGGTGACCAACGCTGTGGCCCCAGAGAAGGACGTGGATGGGTAAACATACACACACCATTTAATGCAGATTGATGCGTTTATGTATTTTCCTTTGGGAAAATCTAACGAGTGTTTTGGTTCTTCTCCAGACTAACTAGTATAAATGCAGGGAAGCTGGCTCGTGGTGACCTGGGTGACTGTTTCATCCCCTGCACACCAAATGGCTGCATGGAGCTAATCCGACAGACCGGTAAATGTTGCATAGATGCAGACGTCTGTGGTATAGACTATGACTGAACATGGTGCGTTCAGTGACCTGTTTCCTTGTTCATAGGCGTGTCAGTGGCAGGAAAACGAGCAGTAGTGATTGGTCGCAGTAAGATTGTGGGCGCCCCCATGCACGACCTGCTGCTGTGGAGCCACGCTACTGTCACCACCTGCCACTCGAAAACAGCTGATCTGCCTGGAGAGGTATAACAGTAGCATCCTCCTGGTGCAACGACAAAACTCTCAGACATATCATCATAATTCTATAGAAATAAATAAAGCTAGTCTTATCAAAAGTATTATGTCTTCGTCTTTCTATAATTTCTTTATTAATTGTGTGCTTTGCTGCTTGTCCAGGTGGGACAGGCAGACATTCTGGTCGTCGGCATTGGGAAAGCAGAGATGGTGAAAGGAGAGTGGATCAAAAAAGGAGCGGTGGTTATTGACTGTGGCATCAACCATATACCAGGTTTTTAATCTGCTCTAAACATGTAGCAGAGTTTGGTTGTGCTGGCGTTTACATAAAGAGTCTCTGTGTGTCATTCAGATGAGACGAAGTCCAGTGGGAAGCGGGTGGTGGGGGATGTTGACTTCGCCTCAGCTAAGGAGCAGGCCGGCTTCATCACCCCTGTGCCCGGTGGGGTGGGACCCATGACTGTGGCCATGCTGATGTCGGTATGCGTCCAACGAATAAAACCAATCTGATGTTTTATATATACATATGAACATGCAGCGTTGTTGAGACAATGTAAGTGCATTAATTCTATTATTCCAGTGTATATTAGCTCAGAACCTGATTGTAAGTGTTTGTGCAGAACACAGTGCTCAGTGCCAAGCGTTTCCTGGAGAGACACCAGCCGGGGAAGTGGAACATATCTTACAACAAGCTCAGCCTCCAGAAGCCCGTGCCAAGGTTTGACTCCGATCATTCACATGCTGGATGTTTGTTGGATATCTATGCTTCATTCTTTTGGTTCTTTTACTAACAGTGACATAGAGATCTCTCGTTCCTGTGTGGCCAAGCCGATTGACTGTCTAGCCCGAGAGGTGGGTCTCCTCACCGATGAGGTGGAGCTCTATGGCAAGAGTAAGGCCAAGGTCCAGCTGAGCGTTACCAAACGCCTGCGTAACCATCCAGACGGCAAATATGTGGTGGTCACTGGGTAGGTGCTGCTACTGGTTAACGACTTCAGTGTGCGGGAAACATTCAGTTTTGACTGTGTTCACTGTTTTAATTGAATTTGTGTGCAGCATTACGCCCACCCCTTTGGGGGAAGGAAAGAGCACCACCACCATTGGCCTCGTTCAGGCTCTGGGAGCCCACATGAAGCTCAACGTCTTTGCTTGTGTGCGGCAGCCTTCACAGGGGCCGACGTTCGGCATTAAAGGTGAGCAGGTGCTTCACATGGAGTCAAGGTGTTCTACTGGTGGGTTCATATGTAGTTCTGCATCTTGTCTACAGGTGGAGCTGCAGGTGGTGGATATTCCCAAGTCATTCCAATGGAAGAGGTATTACACTAGAAGCTGTGCTGCTCATATAGAGAAACCTTTTGCTAAATAGTCTTTTTGTTCTTAGTTCAACCTTCATCTCACTGGGGACATTCACGCCATCACAGCTGCCAACAACTTGGTGGCTGCTGCCATCGACGCCCGTCTATTCCATGAGGCTACACAGTCTGACAAGGTGGACACTCTGTTCCTTGATGTAAATAGTGTTTGTGGGTACAGTGCATGAGTGAGCCGACCGCTTCTCTTTGTCTGCATACGCAGGCTCTGTTTAACCGGCTGGTTCCACTCACTGGAGGACAGAGGAAGTTCTCTCCCATTCAGATCAACAGACTAAAAGTAAGCGACCACCTCTGACTAGTAGATTGTGATTCACAGGGCACCTGTAACATCACAGTCTTCTGTACATGCAGAAACTGGGCATAGAGAAGACTGATCCCTCCGCTCTCACAGAGGAAGAGATCACCCGCTTTGCCCGCCTGGACATAGAGCCCAGCTCTGTCACCTGGCAGAGAGGTATGGACCTTAAAGACACGTCAGCTGGCTCAGTCGCTCTTCTGTGCTTTGGACTGTATTTATTGAGGACTTTGTCCTTTCAGTGTTGGATACAAATGATCGATTCCTTAGAAAGATCACTATCGGCCAGTCGCCCACTGAAAAAGGATACACAAGAGAGGTAAGCAAGGCCTGGGACGACGACTTGGAAGTTATTGCTGATCAGATGACACACAATTCCTCTTCCACACGCCCACTCTTCAGGCTCAGTTTGACATCACTGTGGCCAGTGAGATCATGGCGGTGCTGGCCCTCACCAGCAGCCTGGAGGACATGCGGCAGCGTCTGGCTAGGATGGTTGTGGCCACCAGCCGGAGCGGACAGCCTGTCACCACGGAGGACCTGGTTAGTGAGTCTGCTTCACACCCCGACCTGTGAAGACCTGTTCAAGCCTCCTGTGATGGTGTCTTGTGCTCTGCAGGGCGTGAGTGGGGCTCTGACTGTGCTAATGAAGGATGCTATCAAGCCAAACCTGATGCAGACCCTAGAGGCGAGTAAGACCCAGCTCAACGTAACCGACGTGGAGCCTCATTGTTTTGTTTGTTTGTTGGTTCAGTGGTTGGATTTTTGTTGTCCAAATCTGTGTTAGCACCAGAAAGAACATAGCCGTGAGTTCTGAGTTTAGTATAATGCACATCCACAGGGAAACCCCGTGTTTGTCCACGCCGGCCCCTTTGCCAACATCGCCCATGGCAACTCCTCCATCCTGGCTGATAAAATCGCTTTGAAGCTGGTTGGACCTGAAGGCTTTGTGGGTAAGTGAGCACATTTTCATCATTAATGTATTAATGTCTTGTTGGATGGAGTAGTTGCAGATTATTATCTGCTTACACTGCACATAAGTAGTACGTATTAGTAATACAGATTCTCTTTTGTGGTGTGACATTAAGCTGCGTGTGTTACTGTGTTTTTTAATGCCTGGGGGATGTGTCCAACAGTGACTGAGGCTGGTTTTGGTGCTGACATTGGCATGGAGAAATTCTTCAACATCAAGTGTCGTTACTCAGGCCTCAGGCCTCACGTGGTGGTGTTGGTGGCAACGGTTCGAGCCTTGAAGATGCACGGAGGAGGGCCAACGGTGAGGCTTCTGTTTTCTTTTTGGTGGTTTCCTGTGTTTCCTGTAGTTTTATGTAACTTTTATTGTGGCTTCTTCTTGTTCAGGTCACTGCTGGGATGCCTCTGCCGAAGGAATATATTGAGGAGGTAATGACTAAAAAAGGATTGATCTACAATGCTGTTGAACGCTGTGATGTTTAATTCGAGAGGTCTAAAATCTCTTGAATCTTAATGCTGGTTCATGACGCTCTGCTGAGCTTGTCCTAAAGTAAAGTGTGTGTTGGTCTAGAACCTTGAGCTGCTGGAGAAGGGATGCAGCAACATGAGGAAGCAGATAGAAAACGCTCAGCACTTCGGTGTTCCTGTGGTGGTCGCCGTCAACGCTTTCAAGCAAGTCACACACACACACACACACGCTCATGGTTTAGGTTTCAGCTGCCTGGTCCGTCACCGGTGAGCGGGAGAAGGTTTCTATTTAATGGCTTTTCCTCCTGCAGGACCGACACCGAGGCCGAACTGGACTTGATCTGCCGCATGGCCAAGTCTGCAGGCGCCTTCGACGCAGTGCAAAGCTCTCACTGGGCTGAGGGCGGCGCCGGAGCAGTGGCACTGGGTCAAGCGGTCCACAGGGCCTCAGAAGCCCCTAGCAGCTTCAAGTTCCTCTACGACTTGGAGGTACAGTATGAAAACACTGTTGGTGTACGTCTCATACTGGTCGCTGAAAAACACTGATGTCACTGTGGATTTCTAATTTCAGCTCCCTATCGCTGACAAGATTCGAATAATTGCCCAGAAAATCTATGGCGCAGATGATATCGAGCTGCTGCCAGAGGCCCAACACAAAGTGGAGCTTTACACTAAGCAGGTCGGCGCCGCCTAAAGCCAAGTGTTTGTAGCTGCTGCCGGTGGGAGAATCTGTGTTTTGAGTTATTCGTGTTCTTCCTCAGGGCTTTAGCAGTCTCCCAATCTGCATGGCAAAGACTCACCTGTCGCTCTCTCATGAGGCAGACAGGAAGGGCGTCCCCACCGGGTTCGTCGTGCCGATTCGGGACATCCGGGCCAGTGTGGGCGCTGGTTTCCTGTACCCGCTGGTCGGCACGGTAAATAAACTGGGCACCGTTGGCCCAAATGAACGTGTCACAGTCAATGCATTGATAAATGAATAGCTGCTTGCTCTCCGTGTCCCACTCCTTAGATGCCCACCATCCCTGGTCTGCCCACCAGGCCTTGTTTCTATGATATCGACCTGGACCCTGAGACTGAGCAGGTTAACGGCCTCTTCTAGAAACAAG
Source organism: Betta splendens (assembly GCF_900634795.4). Lineage (NCBI taxonomy): Eukaryota > Metazoa > Chordata > Actinopteri > Anabantiformes > Osphronemidae > Betta > Betta splendens. The sequence continues at coordinate 1,647,282 of NC_040900.2, read as the reverse complement.
GTAGACGATGCAAGCGTATTAATGCAGCATTTATACAGAAACCGTTTGCACATGTTAAAACATCCATTTGTGTCCTTTCTTTCACAGCATACAGCTGTGACCCAGCGCCCTCAATCAACTGTGATGGACTAATAACTGGTTGCAGCCTATTTCTTAGACACTGATCTGTCCCAGAACTTCCACCGACCAAAATGTGAAAAAAAGTCTTAACATAGAAAACGTTTTGTCTTGATGCAAATCTGAGTGATGCCAAACGGCCAATCATGTTTTTCCTTCTGTGTCAGGCATCAATCAGCCCTGCTTCAAAATAAAAATATCAAACATGACGTAAACATGACATCATGACATCAGAATAGTGAGTTAAAGTCTGAATCATACACACACCTGAACATCATCAGTCACTGCTGCTGAGTTTGATATGTTTAATAAGTCACACAAAATTATACACTTGAACTTTATTTCCAAATAATGTCTTTATATGAGCAACCTGTGATTGGTTGCTGCTCTGCTTAAAGCTGATCAGGAGCCGTGTCCGACTATGATGACGTGCTGATGTTGTTAATAATAATAGTGATGTGTACTCTGCCACGCCCCGGCCCCAGGGGAGAGGAAATGCCTCTAGTTCTGTTTCGACACACGCTCCAGTCTATTCAGCGGATTGAGCTCACTGACTTCTACATAAATTTTCATCAACTCTGCTGCACATTGTTGAGATTCTTCAACATTCAATTATCAAGCATTACAATCATCTGTTGCGGTTTTAATGAATTCAGTAAGAAACAACAAACTACTTTTTGTGGATTACTTTATTCTGGGTCTATTTATGTGCGCCACGGCCGGCTCCACCGGCGGCGTGCTTCTCCTTGGCCTCCTGGCCGTGGGCGTGTCCTGGGACGTGGCCTCCATGCTCTCCCTTCTTCTCTGGTACCTTCCCCTGCGAACAGCCGGAGGGTCAGTTGCTCACCTGAATGAGGGGTCGTTGGAAGAGATGCAACGTTCTGCTTTACCTTTGCACACTTGGCAGGATCCTAAAAGAGAGAAGTTAAATAAGCACTGGTATAAAATAACAAGAACCCAGTGAATCAGAGAATAGAAAGCATAAGGTCTTACTCCGCCTGGACCTCCGGCCTGATCAGGCTTCTTTGCTTTATCAGCCTGAAACAGGAAACAGCAGTAAATAACGTTTTCATGGTGTTTGTCACAGCTGAAGAAAAGAAAAACAGACTCACCGTTTTGGCTGTTTGATGGGAACACAAGAAAAGTCGTTAGAAATGTGCATATTAATAAAGAAAACTGACAAACTAGCATGTGTGCAAATAAATAAAAACTTTCTTCTGCATTTCACATTAGTTCAAACGATTTGATGCGTTTTGTCCAAAATGATCTCAATGCACTAACGTGCAGCGTCTCAGCTGCAGAACTCTTTAAATATGTATGAGAGAAACTTACGGTCACTCATTGTGTCTTGTTGGCAGGTGCAGTAAAGTTTCTCCTGGAGAAAGAGCAGAAGCAAACATCAGAACGTGTCACCGCATACAGTCCGACCCACAGCCCCCGATTCATACCTGGAGCAGAAGTCTGTGCTTTGGTTCTGATGTGTCTGCTCATTCTGTATTTATACAGTGTGTGTGTGTGTGTGTGTGTGTGTGTGTGTGTGTGTGTGTGTGTGTGTGTGTTACCGCTGCAGGCAGCGCTCAGGTTGTGAAATCACGGATGGGACTTAGGTGTGGCCCCAGGAAACCTCTGAGCGTGTTTTTCTGCCTGAGACCGGCTGATGGTTGAATCAAGGACACAGTACGCGGAGGAGACGTGCTTCAGGTCCAGACGTTCCCCCACAGAACAGAAAGCCATGTCAGTGTGAGTAGCAGGGAGTCAGGCCGACGTGGTTTATCAGCAAACTAGAACCCTCTGCTCCAGATTATGTTAAATGGAAGTTCGTATTTGCAGGTGCCGTGTGAGCACGTCTTAAACAGCAGATCCACACATTCCACTGGCTTTTACGATGGGGAGGTTCCGTTTTACACGTAGCGTGTCTTTGCCTGTTTCACATTACTGTCGTGTTGATCAGTGTTGCTTCAAGAGATTCATTTTGACTACAGCGATGCGTTCAGGTGCCAAGTTACAGTAACAAGTCCTGGCAACAGCAGACACGTGCTGGATTTTTCCCCCATGATGTTAATTGGAGACAAAGCTCTGACCGAATGAACGTGGTACATTTACTGAGCAGCAGCGTTCACTGTGACCTGGTGATTATGGGCATTCGTCCTAAATGTCTCCATTAATCCAGTTTCATATTCAGTTGAATCACTGACGTGATCCAGGCTCCGTCTCCATCGTTGGTGTGCTTCTGACTATAGATGACACTCTCATTGTTGAATTGGAAGAATGAAACACTCCTTTCATTGTCTGCAGACGAGCATCAGAGCAGGTAACGGCTCTCAGCTTCAGACACGTCTGGAACAGACTTTGACAGGAACGTTTAATCTGGGTTTGATCTCAGCAGGCACAAACAAGACGGAGTCTGTGGCGCGTTGTCCAAAGGACGGGACGCCTGCATCGGCTGCAGACGCCCAATCACAGGCTTCAACCTGGAGCAGCTCTGAACCTGAATCTGAACCTGAGCGATGCTCACGTCTACATTCACATAATCATTCATCGTATTTAGAACAAACACCTAATCATCACACTAAGTAGAGTCTGAATCCTCCACTGCTGCAGCGACTGACTGTTGTTAAACATGCCGTGTCTCTGCATCTGTGTGTGATTGTCTGTACTTGAGTTGAGCAGAAGTTGGTCTGATCTGAACCAAACCATGCTCCTCGTGTTTGTGGCTCCTTTCTGCTGAGGCTGTGGCGCCGTCTTGTGGCCGTGATGATGCTCGTGATGATAGTGATGCTGATGCCCCACGTTTCTCCATAACTTATTCATTCCAATGGAGCTGCAGCCATTAGCACAACGAATGCTCAAGTATTAACATGTTAAGGCGCCTTCACATTCTGAGACATTAATCCTAAAGTGAATGGGGCCTTTCCTCCTCATCAGGATTGATCCGTGCAGAATGTGAGCTATGTGGAAACGCTGCGGCTCAGACTCAACGTCAGACATAGAGTGACTGACTTCATTAGTCGAACGGCTCGGCCTTTCCCACTTGGCAGATGCAGCATGTCGTGCACGCTGAATTCTGGGAAATTTGGAACATTCCCAACAACCCCCCACTCCCCACACTATCTCCACCCCCCCCCCCCCCACCCCCCCCCCCCCCCCCCCCCCACACACACACACAGCCTTTAGGAGGCTTCTGCGCTGAACAAGTAGTCTGGAGCTGCTATGAGACACAGCTGTTGTCTCGATTGTGTTGTCTGCATCTATTAAGCCACGTGTTCAGATGTGAATGAGGCTCTTCATTTTATTTTCTTCAGCCTCCTCGCTTTGCCAGGATACAAAGACCAGCACCAGCTTAAAGAATGAAGGTCCGCTATCTGAACGTGGATTCATACTTCCTGTTGCCTTGGGTGGTTTTACAGACTCCCACAAGAATAATTTAAATTTTTTTAATTAGAAATATTATTCCTTTTTTAATTATTGCGACTAAAGAACGGAGCTAATTTGATGTCATTAACGCTGGCGAGCGTTTTTGACTGGTGTGTTGTGAGGAGGGGGCGAGTGAGGACGGGAAAGAGCAAGTGCTTGAGAACGGGAGAGAGGAGGAGAGAGAGCATATGTGCGCTAGGGTGGGAGGGTTGGAGAGAGAGCGAGGCAGAGCGAGAGGCGGTGGGTGCTGTGAAATCCGTTAACAGGGGAGCTCTGTGCGTTTGTTAGACGTCTTGGCCGCTTGCCCAACTTGGCTCATTGTAATCGAGGCATGATCGTGGACTCCAGGCAGCGCTCTGTGCCTCCTCGGCTCGCTCTCGCCCTCGCCCTCGCCCTCGCTCTCGCCTGGACCCAGCCCAGTGCTCGGCGCTGACATGGACAGACCTGTGAGTGCCTCCCTCTGCTTCCCCTTCTCTCGCTCGCTCTCCGTCTTCTGGTGTTAGGTTCCCCCTCTTTCTCCTGTGCTGTGTCGCAGATTTCGCTGTGTGCAGCTCTGCCTCGCTCGCTCGCTCGCTCGCCCGCTCCCTCCCTCCCTCCCTCGCCTGTAGGTGGGTAGAAGGACGCCTTGGCAGCCTTCTCTCTGCAGGGCCCCCTCCTCTCCCTTCAGGCTGCCCGTCCGGTCATGGGTGCCGTCCGCTGGCAGAACCACAGCGCTCTCCGGGTTTTGTTGTTGTGCGTGAGCTGTGCTGCATCGCAGAACCGAGCGGCCGGAGCCGCACAGAGCCTCTGCGCCGTGGCTGGAGGAGGCCGGCGAGCTGCAGCCTTGCACAGATTTGGAGTCGGTAGCTTGCGCCTATTCTTGGTGGTATGTCCTCATGGTGTGTTGTGTTTGGATCCCCTGGCAACTAGGAGCTGTGAGGTGACCGCTTTCCAGCCGACGGCCCGTCTCAGTGAGTCCCAACTTTTCTGGTGCTCTCTGTGCATTTGCAGGTTTGAGAGGAGACCATGTGGATCCAGGACGCGCTCTGTGTTCTTCTCCTAGACGTCAGACATTTAAAGCATGTGTCGCTCTGATAGGGAGATTTGAACGCTGAGGCTGAGCATCACAGCAGCGTCAGACGGTCTTTCAAGGCGTAACAGTGACTGGATGCGGGAAACAAAGCGTGAGCCTCGGTGCCCTCGCCAGCCGTGAGTCATGGTTCTGAGCTGGTGATATCACACACAAACAGCCACGACTCTATTGTCATCGCTGGGTCAACAGCAGGGGGACGACTGACTCACGCTGGCAGGTCTACTTCCTGTCTCCATCAGGACTCCAGCCCCTCTGGGGAACGCGTCGTGTGGATTAAGGGCCTCTGCAAAAACACATTATTTCCTTTTACAGCTTCGACACGATGCAGTGGCAACATTTCAGTTTGGCTGCGTCGCTGTCACTTCGCACCAGCTGTGAATAACAGCAGATGATGCCAACGTCGATGATTCCAACGTGTTTCAGCCGCCGCAGCCGAGAGTGTAGTTTTTTAATTAGCAGTGCTGCTGGTGCGATGACTGACATGTTTGTGAGGATGTGAAGAAAGAAAATCACGTCTCGTTGGTTCCTGCGGAGTAAGTGGTGAAACTTTAAACGGAGGGTGAATCACGCATCTTTTATTCAGGCTTTTATTGTGCTCTGTGCCATCGGCCGCAGGGTTGTTGGGATGCTGAGGATGCTCTGGTCTCCCTAATGAGCCCGGTCACACTGCGAGCTGGCGAGAAGCTGTTTAGGGACAGCATCCGTCCGTGTTGAGTAGGATCCAACGTGTGCAGAGCAACAGGCCTGAACCCCATGTTACGTCTCCGCTTCCAGACGTCCAGTGACACGATGCCCAAGAAGGATCATGAGCGGGACCTGGAGCTGGACAAGAAGATCGAGGCTCTGCGCAGGAAGAACGAGGCGCTCGTGAAGAGGTACAAGGTGAGTCCCTGTGGAGTCAAAGCTCCCACCTGAGGCTCCAGGGTCGTCTCTGAAGCTGTGAGACTCTAACGAGCCTCCTCTGCTGCGTTTAGGAGGTGGAGGAGGACAAGAAACGGGCCGAGGAGGAGGGGATGGCGCTGCAGAGCCGCAAGGGCAAAGCTGAGGATTTAACCATCACCATCAGCAAGTCCACCAGCGTGAGTGTCAGAGAGAGTGATGCCATGATGCTGTGTCACCAACTGCTTCAACACGCTGTGTTAACCGATGCCCGGAGCAGGAGAGCCGCGTGGTGGTGACCAAGCCCTTCAGAGGACAGCAGGAGGCCGACGGGCCGGGCGCCGGTTCCGACGGGCCGGGCGCCGGTTCCGACGCGCCTCCGCAGGGCGATGGACCGCCGCCGGGCGCCGGCCGCAGCCACAGGAAGCAGCTGACGGTGACTATGGCGGGAAGGAAGGTGAGCAGGGAGCAGGAGCGATGGAGACGCAGCATCCAGGCCGTTAGTGAGTCAAAGCCGCACACACACAGAAGCTGTGCTCCACCAGCGTCCAGCCGCTGCCAAAGTTAAAGAGAGCTCAGCACAGATAATTAGGAGAAGGAACAGATTTTAGTTTTGGTACAAGTCGACTAGTTTCCTTCTGGAAGCTGTGACTGGAGCAGAAACCTGCAGCTTCTGCTCCCACCCTGCAGACGTAACATGTTACAGATCAAAGAATGAGTTTCAGCTTCAGGCTCCAGTGTATAAAAAACGTAAGAATGAACAACTGACACCAGAACGTTTTGAACGTGATTAAAGCAGGTCTGAGGTCAGTTAATAGACTGAGTATCTGATAAACACCATCTATAGATACATTTAAAAAGGTTCATTAAGGCTTCAGTGTGTCACAATTCTCCAACGTCTTAGTGCAGATGATCCTCATTCTCGTGCGGCGCCTTCAGTTTCCACCGCAGTGAATTCCAGCATCAGGGTCGACACAGACAGCAGCAAATCTAATGCCTTTACTCTTCAGCCATTCAGCTTTCTGCTGAAGCCGTCTAGTCAGAGGAAACATAAGCACCAGAAACGCAGAGCATTTTGCAGTAACCATGTGTTTACATGGGACATTCATTTAAAACCATGATCACCCTGTCTGTCTAACGCGTCCGTTCCTTCCAGGGAAAGAGGCTGGTGAGCGAGAGGCCGGACAAGCGGCCGCGGCCCCCTGCGGAGGTCAGGAGCCCCACAGATGACGGACAGGCCAGACGCGTGGAGGCGGGGGAGAGGGGGAGGCAGCCTCCTCACACGGACACGCAGGTCTGAGCCCCCGCTGGCTGCTCCCTCTTTGTCCGTCTGCGCCGCCGCAGCGCGTTTTACATAGATGTCAGACATGTCGGCTGGCCACGCCCTCCAGCGATGGAGCACAATGGGTGTGGACAGAGGGACTGGGAGCAGACCGTGGCTCTGATTGTCACCCCCGTCCTGTCCTCTGTGCTGCTTTAGTGGTGTTTATCAGATGAAAACGCCCTCCTGGCCTTTACGTCACGTTAGCTGTGAATCAGGCTGTAAAGTCTCTGCTGAGCCATGAAAGATAGATGGATGCCGTTGAATCTGTGCTCACGGCGAGCGAGTGGAGCGACCCGAGCCCATGTTTAATGCAGAGCCCCATGCGGTTCCCCCTGGCCGGCGCTGAAATGCCACGCTGCCTGACCTCAGGCCCCAGGTATGCAGACGCTCCGCAGCAGCTGCTGCGCCTCAGCGTGACACCACGCGGGCAGCTGATCCTCACTGTAAACACTGGGGCCCGGTCTAAATATGTATGCGAGCGTGTCATGGGCCGGGCCTCGCTGACCCGTCTGGGTTCATGGACACGCTGCCCCCCCCCCTTTGATTTAAGTGGCCCGAAGCAGCAGCCGGGATCCAGCGCGTCAGGCGTCTGTGAATCCGTCAGAGCAGCAGAGACCGCGAAGGTGACGTCATGCAACGAGATCACTGCGCGTTACTGAGACTGTGACGAGGGAGTGGTTGTGATAGTGACAGCAGCTCAGAGGCAGGAAGAAGCAGAGGTCTGTCTCCTCTGGAGTGTTGTTTCCCCATTCCCACCGTCCTGAAAGGGCCCATTTGATCTAATTAACATTCAACTGCCTCCTTGTTGAAAAGGCTCATTATGGAGCCGAGGAGACGGGCCTGGCTGCGAGCCAGGGAAGGGTCAGTGAGGGAGAGGAAGACGCAGTGTGAAGGAAGGAGCGGCGGTGGCGTCGGGGGGGGGGGGTGCTACAGTATGTGCCAGACTGCGTGCAGCGTGTGGGCGGACGCTGGACTGGACCGCTCTGCTGCATTCACTGTCCTCTGCTCAGGGCCGGCAACGGCAGCGTGACTCATCCTGTGTTCAGTCAGAACCGCTGGAAGCGGCTGCGACCCCGTGACCCGGTGGCAGCGACCACCCAGAACCAGAGGCGCCACGCGGCGCCGTGGCCTCGTCACCACTAGGGGGCGGTGTGAGCCTCTCCATCCTCAGCAGAGCCTGTCCTCCCTTTAATCGCTGTCACTGTTGATGCCGGCGGTTAAGTGACTCTTTGAAACGAAGCCTAATTGTCTGGGACCACGCCGCTTCGCGGACCCGGCTGCTTCTCTCATCTGGACGAGGGCGTCAGCGTCTGGGCACCGGCTCTCGCGCCGCCGTCCTGCAGCAGCTCAGGGGCGTCTCACAGAGACAGGGGCCGAGTGGAGGCTTCAAAGCTCCACGTGACGCGTGACGCTGCACCGCGCTGCTCTGCAGAGCGGCCCGGCCGGCGGGGCGTTCAGGGACACTGCTTGTTTTTTACTGTTACGTAAGAGTCCGCTTGTTATTTGTAGACTCATGCACTTTAAACCTCTTCAGGCTCATTTAGGCCTAAACCAGTGCAGCGTTGTTGAGTCGTCCAAAATGACCTCTTGATTATTTTTCTTTTTAAATCATTAAGGATCACATAATCTTTGTGTGACCTCGTCCCATCGTGCTCTCTGCACCACCCAGACCATGTGGAGTCCATCGTACCCCTAGGCTCAGACGGCTTCTCTTCCTTCACCCACGGAGACCAGGAACTGAGAAGTGCTAATTAGTTGTGTGGCCGGGCCTGTTAGGACATGAGAACCTCCTTCCCCTGTGGCCCGGCCGCCTCCGAGGCCCCGGGAGGCAGAGGGACGAGCACAGATGTGAAGGCCGTGTTTACTCGGCTGTGATTGGTTCACACCTGAGGGGACGACGTCATCGTGTTTCTCTGGTTTTACATTGTGCTCTGTGAAGCCAAGGCCTCTTCCTCTCAGAGGCTGCTGGTGCTTTACGTGACTTCCCTCAGGGCTCGCTGCTGTTTGTCCTCACGGCCCGGCCTCTGGCCCTTTGATGTAGCTCAGAGCCTGCATCAGATGTGGGACGCGTGAGTCCTTCCTGCTCTCGTCGCTGAGATCAATAAACAGGTTACAGAGGATGGAGGACAGCCGCATAATTGCATTTACTGTACGCTGCACTTTTCCTGGAATATTGTCTCTAAGAGTTTGATTGTGCTGCTGTGGTTAACAAAGATGAAGCTTGTGCAATCAAATGGAAATGAAATGGACTGAGGCACAGACATCAGTATTCACTGTGATGGTCATTTACAGTAACAGCAAAGTGCTCTTATTGGATTCCTGCTTTAACCCACTGCCTCCTCTGATCTCTGCATCGGTGCCATTATTGAAGGCAGCCTTAATGAACGCGAGGTTCCTCCGCTGCTCTGACAAACGCAGAGCTGCTTTGTGTCCATGTAGGAGAGCGAGAGCACCACAGACCTCAACATCCCGACGTCCAGAGAGGAGCAGGAGGAGTACCTGAGGTGGAAGAGGGAGCGCGAGCAGATCGACAGGGAGCGAGTGGCTCGTCACAAGAACGCGAAGGGCCAGTGGAGACGGGCGTGGGACGTGGACAAGACGGAGAACATGTGAGCACGCTGTGGCGGTTGAGTTCTCAGGCTCCTATTGGCTGCTGGGCAGCGACTTTGATCCTAGTAACATCTAATTCAATAATGTTATTATGCCGATGAGAAAACCCCTTAGGATGTTTTTATAGAAACAGGCCTCGTCTAGTTTACACAGATGTTATTAACACTTTAGATGCATTTAGACTGGTGGGAAAAAGCAGAAGATGCTGGAAGAGGATCAACGCATAATTACATTTAGGTGAAGTGTATGATCAGAGGCGCTTCAAGCATCCTCCAGTTTAAAAGGAGCAACAGGAAAGCAAACAGCGCTTTTCAAAGTACAAAGTATGTTCAAGTAAATCAACGTTCAGTTTAGGGAGGATCAAACGTAAAGAGACAGAGCAGCAGCTATTTTTAGTCGGGTTGAGGGAGGAATTCTTCGCCTTATTTGGTGACGAGGCTCCGAGTCAGAGAAGACGAGGGTTCAACCGTTTCGACGCTTTACAGTGAACTCTGCTTCTGTAAAATGCTCTACGTTAGTCCAACGTCAGACGAGCCTGTTGATGTCACATTATGGTTCTGCCTTTTAGGTTTTCAGACAAATCCCTGCCTGATCGAGACTGGGGGTCGTCCAGCAGGGGTGAGTCCTCACACAACAGCCACTGATCAGAACACGCTTTACCTCCTTCCTCCTACATGAATTCTGTTCCCTCCAAGGGCGACACGCTAAGCGAGGACAAGGCAGAGCCGACGGCAGAGGTACGCAGGTTCAAAGCGCCTCATCTCGCTCAGTGCAGCCTTTATATTTTGGATGTTTTCGTCTTAGGTCACGAGAAGAGAAGCAAAGACAAGGGCTCTAAAAACGTGCTAGTGATGAGCAGCAAAGCGAAAGGCAAAGACCGGCTGACGGGGAGAGCCCGGAGGTCAGTAACACGCGTACGCGCTGATCACGGCCTCTAATCGCACATGTAAGAGGAGGCGTGTTTTCTGATTCAATGTTCCCAAAGATCCCCCGGACGGCGTGCGCTTTGGCAGATGACTCAATTACCCAGAAGGCTTTGTTCACGTCCCACTGTGTTCATTAGTTGCTCAGCGTTCTGCAGAAAGCAGCGGTTTGTCTGAGCATCCGGTGGTTCATAACAAGGACTCACTCTGGACGTGCCTGACGCTCAGTTGCCTCATTCTCTAAAACCATTTCTTATCATTTGTAAATAATATCTTTTCTGGTTTAGGGTCATCTCACACATATGAATGTCTGTTTTTTAGGTGGCAGGCGAATGAAGAAGGAGGAAGTGTTCAGGTGAGTGGTCACAGCTAAATAAGTGCAAGTACAAAACCAATGAGAAGCCAAAGCATCTTCTTGTTGCTCAGACGTCTGATACGACCTTGGAGGAGTTCTTGGAGGAACTGGACGCGCTCACAGACACTGAACCAGAGGAGCAGAGAGATCCGGACACAAAAGCAAAGCCGTCGTCGGGCCCAGGTTCTACGAGTCCATGTGATGAAGGAAGCGCTGCCCTGAGAGAGGACGACCCCCCCCCACAGAAGCCAGAGGCCTCATCCCCCCGCGGATCAGAGAAGAAGGTCCGCTTCTCAGAGGAGCTCATCCTGGTGGCTCATCAGAGGAGACCCCCCGGCTCTCAGGACTCTGCCAGCTCAGAGCCCAGAAATCCGAGCTCAATTAAAGCTTCTTCACCTAAGAAGTACAAACATGATCCAGAGAAGCCGCAGCAGCGTGAGCAGGGCAGTGCTCCGGATCGGGGAGGTGGTCCTTCTGATCCTCCTGTTGCCGAGCAGCAGGCTCGTGACACTGGATGTACTGAGGAGGAGCCCCCCGCTGTGAACGGCAGTGCCTCTGAGCAGCCTGTGGAGCTGGTCAAGTGCAGCATCAGCAGCAGTCACGCAGGTAAGCAGCCGCCTCACTGTCCCTGTCTGGATGAGGTCAGGATTCACTGACGGCCGCTCTCTCTCACAGAGGAGCTGATAGATTCAGGTCTGTCGGTCCTGAGCCTGGAGTCGGGAGACACACGCCCAACACACTCCACCAGCAGTGACAAGGTCAGTGCAAAGGACAGAGCCCTGCATGTGGACATGGACTGATGGAGTCAATGACCAGTGGATGGAGAGAGAGAGAGAGAGAGAGAGAGAGAGAGAGAGACGTTCAGGAGCCAGTTAAAGCCAACTGTCTCTGCTCTGTTTTTTCAGGCACGAGAACATGGGAAGATCGTCTGAGTCCACGCGTTCGGGAAGAGGACCTGAAAAACCAAAACGCAGCGACGGAGCCCTGAGAACGTTTCTCACCTTAGAGACCTGGTTTACATTTTCATTTCGCTGTGGCACATCCCACCAAATGAATGATTGCAGGAACGATGCTCCAGTCCTTTCTACGTGCAAGCACTTTAGTACGAGCCGCGCTCCGGGCGGCCGTTGGTCGGCTGCTTCAGTGCAATATGACTGAATGTTTACATTTGAATGCAGGAGGAATGTCAGGAGGCTGCTGATTGGTTCAACCTGGGCGGCCTTGAAAGTGAGACCAGCCAGTCAAATGTTTAGTGCCTAAAGCGCCTCACGGGCGTTTCCTGTTTGAGTCACGCTGACGGAACGGCGGCGGCGGCCTGACACATGCAGGTTGCTAGCTCCTTCCAGCATCAGTCGAGGACCTTTAATGAGGTAAAGGTCACATTTAGGGCTTGTCTCATTGCTCCTACCAAGACACTGCTTGGGTTTACAAAATGTTCATATGTTTTATTGCCTGTGTGAAGGAGAAGCGGTTCAGTTGTAAATAACGTCTGTGTCTCTGGGAGAAGCCCATCAGTTCAGAGCTGGGTTCCTGTGAGGTCGCGGCTTGTGGAGCAGAGGGCGCGTTACAGCACAGGACAGTGGTCATAGACGCCGGCGCCACAGCTGTCGCTGCAACTTGAATCGCACATTTCTAGTTCCTACTATTTACGTAAAAATAGAATTAGGGGAATTCTGAGCAGACCTGAAGGCAGCATCTTAAAGGTGTGGCGTTTGCCCAGCAGAGAGGATCATGGGAAGTGCAGTGTTTTATCCAGCTTCATGGAGGAACAGGTTGAGGCTGGTTGATCCTCGACTTCAGCTGCTGCAGCAGCCGCTGACGTTGTTAAGAGTAGCTGAGCTTTTCTGGTCTTCCTCCGACGGCGTTCTCGGTCCTTTCTCATGGATCTGTCCTTTGCTGTAACAACCAGTCGAGGCTGCGAATCATAAACTAATTAGGGAAATGGCGTTGGGTGTTTTTTTTTTTCGCCCCGTGTTCCGTAGAGGTTCTGATTCCCCGCCTTGAGCTTCATAGCGACGGATCTTCCAGGTTCCGCGTCAGAGCACTGTGATTACAGCCTTGGGGCCACGTTCCAGGCTTCCTTGGTGAAGGTTGTTGTGCCTTGAGTTCAGACAGTGACGATGGTAACACACGTAGGATTCTCTGTGACGTGTTTGGTTTTTTTTTTTTATTGAGTCTGTCTTCAGAGGAGACCTCTGCTTTTCTGCACTAGTAAACTGTTACATAACCTTAAGTAGAGTGACCTGCAGGACCCGTCGGCCGCAGCTCTTACATAAAATAACCAAGAAACCAGTAGAAGCACAGTCACAGAGAAAGCGTGCTGTATTTGAACAGGGGCCTTATTCTGTATCACACACGGAATCTAAATGAATGTCCAGTAGTTAGTTTGAACCGCAGGTCGCACAGATGGTGTGTAAATATTGAACCTCCCTGTGGGAACGTGTGACCTTCAACCAGCAGCTCCTTCTCCTGCTTCTCCTGAGACGTGTTGATGGCGGCTCCTGCAGGCGTCCACACACTGGCACCAAGGAACTGGCGTGAGAAGATGTGATTCCAGCGTCAGTGCTCGAGCCCATCTGTGTGCAACTTAATTTAATGTAGAACAACTTTGAAGGAATAAAGTTTTGCTGTATTTCATGAAGTGTGTTTTCTCTGAGCTTGAAATGGAACAAGTCTGACCTGGATCCGCTGCGTCGGTTCATTGAGCTCTCTGAGGACTGTTACGCTGGAGACGACAGGTGGGACCTCCCACAGGTGTCACTCTTTTAATTGTCTCATCCCAGGGGTGTCTCCATAGCAGCCTTCTGGCTGAGACGCTGGATGCAGTGAGTGATGGTGTGGAGGGTCTGACGTAACCGCACACACAGAGTGGGGGAGGTATTATGGAAATGAGGTCCGTAGGCTGTGCGAGAGGGTTGATGTGCAGTGTAGGACTGTCAGCTGCTCTCTGCAGTGAGGTGAAGCTTTAAACTTCAGCCTCGGCCAGGGAAAAACAGACAGCGCTCGTCTTTTGGCCGGGTGGCTTCCGGGCAGTTTCTTGGCAGCTTCCTGGTAGTTTCTGGGCAGTTTCTTGGCAGCTTCTTGGTAGTTTCTGGGCAGTTTCCTGGCAGCTTCCTGGCAGATTCCTGGCAGCTTCCTGGTAGTTTCTGGACAGCTTCCTGGCAGCTTCCTGGTAGTTTCTGGGCAGTTTCTTGGCAGCTTCCTGGTAGTTTCTGGGCAGTTTCTTGGCAGCTTCCTGGTCGTTTCTGGGCAGTTTCTTGGCAGCTTCTTGGTAGTTTCTGGGCAGTTTCCTGGCAGCTTCCTGGCAGATTCCTGGCAGCTTCCTGGTAGTTTCTGGACAGCTTCCTGGCAGCTTCCTGGTAGTTTCTGGACAGCTTCCTGGCAGCTTCCTGGTAGTTTCTGGGCAGTTTCCTGGCAGCTTCCGGGCAGATTCCTGGCAGTTTCCTGGCAGCTTCCGGGCAGATTCGTGGCAGCTTCCGGGTAGTTTCTGGGCAGTTTCCTGTCGGCCTCTGGGCGGCTTCCAGGCAGTTTCTTGGCAGCTTCCGGGCAGCTTCCAGACGGCTTCCTGTCTGCTTCCGGGCAGTTTCCTGTCGCCTTCCTGTCAGCTTCCGGGCGGCTTCCAGGCAGTTTCCTGGCAGCTTCTGGATAGTTTCTGGCAGTTTCTGGCAGTTTCCGGGCAGCTTCCTGGTAGTTTCTGGGCAGTTTCCTGTTGGCCTCTGGGCGGCTTCCAGGCAGTTTCCAGGCAAACAAGCTCATTAAAGAGCAGCTTTCTCCCAAAGTCATGGCTCATTTCAACATGCAGCAGCAGTGAGACTCAGCCTATTAAACGCATTCACAAGCAGAAACCCTGCTGCTGCAGAACAGCCATTAGTGGCCTGACACTCGCAGAGCGGCTCCATTAAGCCTCAGATGAGAAGACGGCTCCTTCATTCATACCTGTTTGTTCAGTCCAGACTAAAGCAGACGTCGCTGAGCTCAGCTTGGCATGAAAGCGGGCAGCGTATGACCTGTGGACTCCAAGCCTAAAGAAGAGCCGTGGATTCCATCAGCTGGCGTTGATACGACGCACTGTATCGCAGCTGAATTAGTCCTTTCAGGTTTTCTTGGGGTTGGTGGCTGTAGCTTAGCTGAAGCTCGGTCTCGTGACCCTGGCAGAACCTCAGACGGTCTGAAGGTCCCCACTGAGCTTGTGCGTCATCATCCCTGTGGATGCAGGAGTCACGCCTCAGCAGCTGCCCTGATCGTCCTCCAGCCTGCAGGACGTGTTCAGTGTCTGATGTGATGGATGCATATTACTAGGTACAACCCCCCCTCCAGCTACACTTCATTAGTTAATGCCTCTGGGTTGCCAAATTTGTCCCATCTCTCACAAAGTAGAGTTACATCATTTAGTCCAGGTGAGGTCTATTTTGGATATTTTGAGCCGTCTCAGCTCCATGAACATGTGACGTTTGGTGCTTATGTCTGGACATAGTGTTATAAGTATAAAAGCTGTGTCTGTTCTCACACAAAGGTTCACAATAGTTTTAAACCCATTGTGTTGCCTTTATATCTTTCAACACGTCTCGCAGGTTGTGAGGCTGCAGGTTCAGTCTTTGCTCGTTGCCTCTGAACTAGTTTGAGTAAAAAGCACTTGTTTGTTCTGTTTAGTGGTTTGTTCAGGATTTAAGAGCAGAGTTGTGCCTTGTGTGTTACCATATTTATAGATTTAGAGATTTATAGCATTAGCAGATTACTGAGGGATTTCCAACATTAGCAGCGTTGTTTAGTAGCACTAATATCGGCACATCTTCCTTTGTTGTTAATTGCTTTCGTGGGAGCTGCCTCCAGTAAAAACACTCGTCCTGAGGCCAACGTGCCGCGGAGACAAATGTCTCTTGTGTTTATGTGATCTGATAAACGCAGCCTGTTGGACGATCTGACTGGAGCTACACAACGTCTGAATGTGGCAGTGAACTTTAATGCAACATATGGCTGATTTCCCATCAGCAGCTCGGTGACTGAGCCGAGGGGTTCGTCCCTGTAGCTGCTCATGTGTGACTGCGTCCACATCTGTCCGGCTCTCGCTACCAGACGCCACACACACACTGCTGTGTTTAACCTTTCACATGGTTTGTGCTGGGACGGAGTCTGCCTGATAGATGGACTTCCTGTTTAGCCGCGGCACGAACGCAGGGGCGTCATCACGGCTGACGTCACGGTCGCGTTAGCGGCTGCTGCGCGGCCTGATGCTCAATGGTGTTTGTCAGCGAAGCCAAACGGTCCTGTTCAGAGGGAGATGGCTCAAAATAGCAGCAGGCTGAATTGTGTAATGTTCTCCTCTGTTTTGTACAGTGCTCTTAAATCAATACACCTCCCTCACATGCTGCTGCGAGCGGGCGAGGCGCTTGCTTTTATTTCCACTTCATAGTTGGCCACATGTGACTGTGAAGTGGTTTGCGGGCGCTGCAGCGACCGAGGATGATCCACACAGGCCCGATCGCACGCCGGACCCTCAGCTGATTAAAGGAGCTGCGCTGAGGCCGCCGCGAGCCCGGCCCCTGTGCCACCGCACGCTTGTTTCTGCTGAGCCGGCCTCTTCCTTTGAATCAATAAATGTGGGCCTTGCACATGATTGTTTCACAGAACGCAGCCCCAGGTCATTCACACGCATTCAACGCTTTTTTCAAACCAAAGCTCAGTTGTTGGGAAAGAACCTAACATTTATTTGAATATATATATTATCCATTCTGGCTCTGAATAAATAAAATATCATTAACATACAGAATAATGTCAGTGATTATTTCATGATCTACATACTTCTATTATAAAACCATAGAAATGAAAATTCTAGTTTATTTGTACCTTGTGATATACTTATAGCTATGTTGCTGCACTTTGGATGAAAATCATCTAATTACACTAAAGGTTCAAAGAGGCTAAAAGGAATGTGTGCCTGCCCAAACTGTATGTACAGAACCAAACCTGAGCGTGACTCAACAACGCAGCTTCTACTGTTGGACCCATAAAAAGGAAGGTACAGCCGTCATCGGAACGCTATGATGCAGTGTTGATCTGAAGCGGCCGGTGAATGGCAGTGACGTTAAGCTGTTTGCATGGGACACGCGTCTATATCCTGCAAACCCGCAGTAAATACCTTCAGCTGGCAGCTCCGGGTCATGACACACACTGATTTAAGGCATACAGATGTCCTAGAACACAACAAACCCAAAGCATAGTTATTGTTGAGGGCTGGGATAAACAGTGTTCACTGGAGGTCTCCGCGTAGTTCATTCCCATCAGTTCAGCGTCCAAATCTCTCCGAAATGACTTGAAACAATAAAATAATCCGACCTGCGGCTTTGAGAGTGTAAAAAACGCTCGTGGCGGGGCAGTTTGTGCGTGAGGGTGCTGCGGGGAACGAGGCCCGTCAGTCTCCTCTCGCCGCGGCGCTCGGAGGCGCAGAGGCGGCGTCCGCGTGCGCCTGCTCCGGGTCGCCGTCCTCGTCGTCCTCGGGAGGCGCGGCGTCGGACCCCTCGGTGCCGGACGGGTACGGGCTCGGCCGAGGCGGGGACGCGCCTGCGTGGCCGCGGGACGATGCGTGGAGTCGGTCCGTTTGCGGGGAGACGGCGGCGCTCGCGGCCCGGTCGTCCCACCGGTACGGACCGCGGGGGGTCGTGTCCTGTCCCGTGGGGTTGAACGTCAGCAGCCTGGTCTGCGTGGAGTTCCACTCGGAGACGTTGCTGCTGGCGGAGACGTTGGCGGAGACGTTGGCGGCGGCGGTGACCTCCTCAGGCAACCCCTTCCCCGAGGAGGATGCGCTGGTGGGCTTCCAGATCAGGCTGTAGTAAATGGCCAGGATGATGGCTGCTAGAGACACGGACAGCACGTAGGCGAACACCGTGGCCAGTCTCACCCACTTCTTGTTGGTCTTAGCAGCCATCTTCGCCTTTTTGTCCCCCGTGTAGGTCGCAGGTTTGCCCCTCTCCATGTTGGGCATGAAGTCCCGCTCTCGCATGTTGCCCCTGTTTTTCCCTCGATGCTCCACCACCCCCTCCGTCTTGAAGGCTTCTCGTTATCCACACTCCAGGAGAAGACGGCTGCAGAGCGCTGCGTGGAGGACGCCGGGCGGACGCCGCGGAGAGGCTGCAGCTAAATTGATCCCTTGTAATTCATGTGTCCTCACAGGCGCTCGCTTCCCCGTGCGCCCCTGCGTTTCATAACATCCACTGGCTGCGTGCGCGTTTCAGCATCCGACGGCGGCGGCGGCGGCGGCACACGCGTCCTCCGCGGACGACATTCGCAGGGAACAGCTGGCGGCGGGCGAAGCCGCAGAATACGGGCCGATGTGATTTATTAACGCGATTAAGTGAGATCATACGGAACACAACTGTCGCTCTTATCCAGCAAATGAAGTGGCTGGCTCAGCTAAAAATACAGGCGAGGGGGCGGGCGGCGGCTCTTAAAGAAGCAGCAGCTGTGCAGCGGACCGACGCGCGGAGCACAAACCCGCACATCACCTCACATCAGGACGCGAGTGGCGCAAACGGAGGAACGGCGCAGCGCCCGAAGTGACGCTGCGAACAGTTGACCTCACGCCGAGCGCAGCCAGGTGGAAGACGCGCCTGATGCGCAGGCGAATAAAGACGTGTTCTACCCCGACCCTTCATTTAGACAGGAATTTCTGAATTATATAATGAGCGTCAAATGTGCTGTAACCGCAGCAGGCACTTGGTTTAGCACATTTTCAACAGCCTCCTTGTTTTCGGCTTCACTCGGCGTCATTTCAGCACAATGGACAGCGCCAAGCATGCGCACGTCCAGAGACGTGGAGGTGAGACAGGTACAAATGAGACTCACAGAAGAAGAAGAAGGAGCAGAAGAAGAAGAAGAAGAAGTCAACTCAGAAAATGTGACTACTGCTAATAATGCAACAATGTTGGACAGAAAATTATGCCAAAAAACATTTTCATGTTCTGTTTAACGAGTTAAATCCTGGTTATGATGCGTAACGAGGATGCGTCTTCTGACTTTGCTTTTATATTTTTCCTGCCCTTTTCCCATTGTAACTATCGTTACCGATCAAATGACGGTTCAACACGAAGTTTCCAGTGGTCAGAGGTTTAATGCGATCATCGTGACCAGCTAATGACGTGTCTAATGAAAGCACGTCTTCAGTGAAGGGAGCTCGTGCTGCTTCTCTGCTCTGGTCCTGGTTGAACGTTTGCATCGGCCTGAAGCTTTATTTGAATGTTATCCAAATAGGCTCCTTTGTTGAAACAGCTCTCAGTTCCTGTCTCATGTAATAAATGTCTGTCCATTATGACCATGAACAGGTGTTTGTGGTGTCTGGTGGTAATTATGAGTGAACCAGGGCCGGGTCGCTGCTTGTTAACGTATGTGGAGCTGCTTCATTTCTTGGCGTGGTGTCAGTTGGAGAACCAGCGTTTCCACTTCTCTAGTTCTTCCATTAATTCTCCACCGTTTCATTTTGCAGCTTTAAACCAACACACAACCGATTTGCTGATGGCGAATGACAACTCGTGTGAAACGTGTGAAAAGCAGCTGTGAAAACCGTTTATTAAAGGGTCAGTTCACCCAAAGTACACGACAAAACACTTTGTCCAGCGTTCAGACACAGACCGGTCGCGATGTGTGGGAGTTTTACCTTCACCCTGCAGAAGTCTGAGTTTGAAATCTGGTGTATTTATTTCATGAAGCGATTCAGCCTGTTCTTAAAAGTTTGAAAAGCGTCTCTGTTAGTGCAGGTCTCTCATTACAGACGTAGAAACACGTTCACCTTTATTTATGCTACCTTCTCCCCCACCTTCATTTGCAATGCATATCTCCTGGGGTGCGTCCTGCGTTCGGTCCGAGCTGAGGACTCGCCTTCAGCTCAGAGCTCCCTGTGGACACATAAGACATGGGAGGTTGAGGCCATGGTGGAAATCCAGATCGTTTCACCACCAGAGTAGAGCAAAGGACACCATGAATAAAAAACGATTCTTCCTGGATCCTCCGGAGGTCAAAGACTATCTGGTGAAAGGAGAGAGATTCACCAAGTGGTCGGAGGTGAGTAAATCACAGCTGTGAGTAAAGGAGTTACCTGATGCACAACATACAAGTATTTATATAACCTGATTTTATAATGGACTGGTTGGAAAAACAAACACGTATTATTTTGCCAGTAAATATTCTTTGAGCTCTTTCCTCTGTTTCCAGGACTCTACAAAGACTGTTCCTGTGACCATGAAGATGGATCCAAAAGGCTTCTACCTCTACTGGGTCAACCAGAGCAAGGTGCTGCCTGTGTGATAACGTGTGGAGGAGCAGTGTGAGCTGATGGGACCCCCCCCCATCAGCACCATCAGTGTCTGTGTTCCACCGCTCTCGTTCACTGAGGCACCTTCTGGTTTCTCTGCACCGCGTCCTCTGGAGCTGAAATCGAACGGTGCCTCATGTGTTCGGGCTCAGTCGCCGCCTGAAAACGCGCTTTTCCAACACTCGTCCTGTAGTTTTTGCTCTTTGCCAAAGGGCGACTTGCATCTCCATCCATCCCTGGACCGGCGCCTGCATGTTGAATTCACTACAATTCTCTGTCCTGTTTCTAGGAGACCACGTTTCTGGACGTTGCCACCATCAGAGACACCAGAACAGGGAAATATGCAAAACTTCCCAAAGTGAGTGTGATTATTTTCTGTCGTAACCTGACAATTAAGTGTAATGGCTGTGTAGGAATCTGAGGCCATGCAAATGTGGCCTCCAGCCTTAGTTCACCCATTAGTATGAACAATATATTTGAATTGCAAAGACTGGCGGTGGCCACATGAACCCGGACGCCTCCCCCACTGTACACACACACACACACACACACACACGCGCGCACACACACACACACACACACACACACACACACACACACACACACACACACACACACACACACACACACACACAGGGCCGCAGTGGGTCATGTCCCTAGAAGAGGGGACGTGTTCCACAGACTCCTTCGTGGCTGCAGCCTCTTCCTCTCAGACCCCGGGGGGTCTGGAAGGGCTGACGTCAGTGGGAAATGATGCATTGTGGGTCAGGCTGCACAGCAGGAGGCCCGGGCGGTGACCCGCTCTTGTTTGTGTAGCCGGTAGACGCTGCTGCTCCTGAGCGGGAGCCGTGAACACATGCATGTGTTTGCATGTCCCCATCAGCACATTTGCCTCCAGCGCAGAGAGCAGGTGCTGTGGAGGTGAACGCGGCGCCGCGACGCGCGTTCGCATGGAGTGAAGTGGCTTCTGTTTGCTTTAACAGCACCCAAAGGTTCGCAACGTGTTCAACCTGGACTTCCCCGACAGCAACCACCTGGCCAAGACCTTCACCGTGGTGTCGGGCCCCGACACCGTCAATCTCACCTACCACAACTTCTTCGCCTCCAAAGAGAAAGTGACGCAGGTCGGTCGTCTGTTGAGCCGCTCAACGCCAGCTTTCAGTCCATTCTTTATGGCTTCAGTATCCGGATTTAATTAAGTGTAATGAAATCACACTTGTGCTGCTCTCATTTCCTGGCCTGGTCTCGCTGCCGCCTCCTAGTGGCGACACTGGGGTTTAACTCTGCTGCTTGTGTTCATCAGAACTGGGCCAATGACGTCCTGGCCGTCGCCTACAACGCTGCGAGGACCAACGCCTGCAGACAGGTCTTCCTGGATAAGATGTGAGTGAACTGAGCTCTGTGAGTGAGCTGAGAAAAGGCCGACGTCTGACCATCGCTCTGTTCCACCTTAGATACGTTCGACTTTCTCTTCACACCAACAAGGACGGGAAGATCCCAGTGAAACAGTAGGTCAGCGTAGAGTAGGACGGTGTCGGACGCACGGGAGCTTGTGACGCAGCAGCTTCTTCTGTGTTTCCCAGCATTTATAAGATGTTCCCTGCGGATAAGAAGCGCGTGGACAGCGCTCTGGCATCAGCAAACCTCCCGAAAGGAAAGGTTCGAAATCGCTTCGTCTTTGCTGCATCACATTTCCTGCTCGGGTTGCTTTGACTGCGGTCCCCAGACGTTCCCATACGTAACTGTTGTTTCAGTACGACTCCATAAAGCCGGACGTGTTCACTGAAGCCGCCTTCAGGACGTTCCTGACTCATCTGTGCCCTCGGCCTGAAATCTACGAGATCTTCACGTCCTAGTGCGTCAGTCTCTCTGCTTCCCTTCAGTAACTCTGCTGTGAAAGCTCAACTAGCGGCTCTGATGTGACTGTGTCTCCAGCTCCACCAAACCCACCATGACCAAGGAGAACTTCACCAAGTTCCTCAACGAGAAGCAGAGGGACTCGCGGCTCAACGAGGAGCTGTTTCCACGTCTGCGCCAGGATCAGATCAAGGCCCTGATTGACAAGTACGAGCCCGTGTCCACCAACGCTAACAGAGGTGAGAACCTGAAGCCGTGAGGCTCACAGCAGGGTGCCCTCTGTCCGCGGTTCATCTGGACTCCTTCATCTCCAGGCCTGATCTCCCCCGAGGGGCTGCTCTTCTTCCTGATGGGGTCGGAGACGTCGGTGGTGGTGCAGGACAGGCTGGCGAAGTGCAACGACATGGCCCAGCCCATACCGCACTACTTCATCAAGTCCTCCCACAACACCTACCTGACAGGTAGGAGGCCGGCGCTCGGCTCCTGCTCGGCTCCTTGGAGCCTGTGACCCGGTCTGAGCCGTGCTGCCTGTCGCTCCTCAGCTGGACAGTTCTCCGGCGTCTCCTCTCCAGAGATGTACCGTCAGTGTCTGCTGTCCGGCTGCCGGTGTCTGGAGCTGGACTGCTGGAAGGGGAAGCCCCCGGACGAAGAGCCCATCATCACCCACGGCTTCACCATGACCACCGAGATCCTCTTCAAGGTTCCCACACAGCACGCTCTTTCCTGAACACCTTCCAGCAAATGCAAAGACGCGTCAGAAAACGACTCCATCATCTTTAACTCTGGTCTTAAGTCCAGTGAATGTTTCCTCGCTGCAGTCTTTCATAAATCCTGTCCAGACAATGATTTCCCCACAGCTCAGTTAACCTTGTTTTAATATGAGATATTAACGTGTGGAGAGTCGTGATGCAGCACAGGAACCGTGATGTGTCCATAAACTGAGATTAGCTTTTATTATTGTCCATCGACCTGATGCCAGAGCAACACACACACACACACACACACACACACACACACACACACACACACACACACACACACACACACACACACACACACACTGTCATTTCCTCACACGTGGACACACACACACACACACACACACACACACACACACACACACACACACACACACACACACACACACACACACACACACACTCTGTCATTTCCTCACACGTGCACACACACACACACACACACACACACACACACACACACACACACACACACACACACACTCTGTCATCCCCTCACACACGCTTCCTTTTAAGGGCAGCTGGAGCAGCTCAGTCCCAGAGCTTCAGCGCTTCGCTTCAGCTTCCTGTCACTGTGTTTGGAGAGTTTTACGTGACGTCCGTCACCTCTGATCTTTTTTTTAAATGTGTTTTGCTGTTTATTCTCCTGAATGTGACTCTAACTATCATGTTGACAGGACGTGATCGAGGCCATCGCTGAGAGCGCCTTCAAGACCTCGCAGTACCCAGTCATCCTCTCCTTCGAGAACCACGTTGACTCGTAGGAGCTTTTCCCTGCGCCCGTGTCGTACGATAATAATCCCCATGCGATGCTGTCAGCGTGGAGTAACAGCTGCTGCTTCACTTTCCTCCAGAGTCAAACAGCAGGAGAAAATGGCCAACTACTGCAAAACCATATTTGGAGATGCTCTGCTGACGGAGCCGCTGGAAAAATACCCTGTGAGTGAGTTCAGCTCAGAACACTGTCAGAACCCTGCAGTGAGATAAGGTTCAGCAACGGGGCCGCCGCTAAACAGACGCGTGGGCCGATGGAGCTCTCTGACACAGGGACCACATTAGCCTCAAGGCACTTTATTGCAAATGTCAACTTTCAAGTGCGTACTCACTTATCAGCGCTAGACGAGAGCCTCGCAGGCTCCCGTCCACATCAGCCCGATTTCTATCAGCGCTGATTCTTGAGGCAGCGCGAGCTCTGCTTCAGCTCAGGTGATTCTGGACCTCAGGTTTAGAAATGCTGAGGTTAGAACTCAACCTTCCCACAGCACCGGCCTCTGAAGCCTGTTGTGATCACACTGTACAGCTGCGTCTTCACACCCAGGTCATCCTCACATGTACATGGGTCATGGTCCCCAGAGGATAAGCTGCTGCACATGCTGCTGCCCCTTTAAGGGGCTCCACTCACTGTTTGTTTGTGACCTCCAGCTGAAGCCAGGGCAGCAGATCCCCAGTCCGTCGGAGCTCATGGGCAAAATCCTCATCAAGAACAAGAAGGGCCACGAGAAACCGGCGCAGGCCAAGAAAAGCCCGGCAGCCGCCGACCCGACGGCGGCCACAGCAGCACCCGCCCAGGACCCCAACGGAACCACCGAGGACCCAAACCCAGCACCCGGCGCCCAGGAGGCCCAAGGTGGAGTAGACGGAGGTCAGGGGGGCTCAGGGTCACCTGCAAAACACTCACGCTCGTGTCACGCTCACGTTTAAGCCGAGGCCGACGCTGCTGCGGACGACAACGAGGAGCAGGACGACACCGAAGAGCAGGACGAGGAGAAGATGAAGACGTCGGACGAGGTGAGCGCCGGCGCGGCGACTGCTGGAGTCCAGCTTGTGGATGAAGCGCTCACACACGGACGCGTCTCCTCCTCAGGGCACAGCTGGGCAGGAAGTAACAGCCTACGAGGCCATGTCCTCTCTGGTCAACTACATCCAACCCAACAAGTTCATCTCCTTCGAAAACGCCAGGAGTGCGTCTCGCCATTCATTCATCCACACAAAGCACAGGTGAACGAAGCCCAGAGCCACTTATGCCACTCTTCCTCACTTTGCGTTCTTCTGCAGAGAAAAACAGGAGCTACGCCATCTCCTCGTTCGTGGAGACCAAAGGGGAAGCCATGATCGCCAAGAGCGCCGTGGAGTTCGTTGAGTATCCTTCGAGATTCGCTGCCAGTGTTGTTTTCCGTCAAACCGACAACCGCTTTAAAGCTGCCGAATGCGGCTTCAGGCGGACGTGCACCTGGTTCACGTACGCAGAAATCACGCTGCAGTTCCTGAACTGCTGTTTTCAGATACAATAAAAGGCAGATGAGCAGGATTTACCCCAAAGGAACCAGAATGGACTCGTCCAACTACAGCCCGCAGCCGTTCTGGACCGTGGGCTGCCAGATGGTGGCGCTCAACTACCAAACCATGGGTAGGAGCTCTCAGGTGTCTGAAACCTGAGCTTCTGCTTGTCACCACAGCAGGTCAGTGTTGCACCGGCCACAACTCTGCTCCCTCCTGTCTGCACAGATTTCCCCATGCAGCTCAACATGGCTCTGTTTGAGTTCAACGGCAGGACGGGGTACCTGCTGAAGCACGACGTGATGCGCCGCAGCGATAAGAAGTTCGACCCGTTCTGCGACAGGATTGACACGGTCGTGGCCAGCACACTGACCATCAAGGCAGGTCCTCCGCTCAGCAGGGGTCCTAGCATGACATACACATAGTACTGGTGTGCAGCTGCTGTGACCTGTGTCCTCATCATGAGCTCTGTCTCTGTCTGTCAGATCTATTCAGGCCAGTTTCTGTCCGACAAGAGCGTGAAAACGGGGGTCGAGGTGGAGGTGATCGGACTCCCAGGAGACCCCAAGAAGAAGTATCGCACCAAGTGGACGACCA